>NC_066583.1:149851938-150155510 GCF_024323335.1 Lathyrus oleraceus | reverse complement strand
CCAAATGATGCCATGCTTGGAAAATACATGTTACAAGGATCAAAGTGCAAAAAGAGCCACTCAAATTGGAGTTATGGTTGAGAAGTTATGCTCATTTGAAGTTCAATGCACACTTTGTCAAGTTTTGACCATATCTCCTTAACCACACATGAGAAATCCATGATCTTGGACTTTTTGGAAATGGGAGAGAAAGATATACAACTTTAATGTTCAACAGAATTTCATTTTAAGCTTTCTTGATGATGTAATCTTGAGTTGAAAACCTTTCCATTTTTGGCAAATTTGAATTATGGGTCACTTTCTATTTTTGGCAATTTTTGACCCGACTTTAAATTCTTCAATGTTGATGTTTGAAATGTCAAATGAGACTTGTTTGAACATGAATGAAGTATTTCTACTCACTTCCCACCTTCAAATCCAACAGTTGACTTTGTAGTTGACTTTTGTAGTTGACAGATGACTTGGCCATGCACAGATGATTTTGAGCCTCAACCACTTGATGAAATAACTCCAACATGAAACCCTAGCTTATACAAACTCAACAAAATCATATGATGATCTCCATCTCAATAAAGACCTCATCTCCCTGAAAATCCCTGATTAGAAGAATGCAACTGATTAGGGTTGACCAGAGGTCAAAACCCTAATCCCAAGGAATCTGATCAGGAATAATGATCCATGATGATGATGATGTACCATTTCAGCCAAGATAATACCCAACCTCCTTGAGGAACCAAAAACCCTAATTGAAGCACAAACCTCAGATGATTAGTGATCAATTCATGGGACCCTCAGGCTTGCATCTATTAACCCCTCTATCTTCTGAGAAAGACCTAGGAGGATGACTTGCTCAATGTTTCCACATGATATGCAATATGCAAATGCCTAATGTCCAAAAAATAAAATGCAATATGCTAAGCTAGTCCCAAGAGAGGAGGGCAAATTTTGAGGTGTTACACCCGTGTGGTGACACACGACCGTGTTAATTAAAACAGTGGATTAACACGGGCGCCCGTGTGCAGGAACACGGCCGTGTTGTTTGTAACGGGTAAATTTTTGAAATTTTGTGATTTTGGGTCTTTTCATTGTTGGGCCCCACTTGCTATTACATCTCTTCCCCACCACTTATTTTCACTTTTTCTGATTTTTGAAACCTCTCTCTCCCTCTTCCTCCATTGTTAACCTAGCCTCCATCAAATTAAGCTTCACTTTTCTCATAGCTCCACTCACTTTAACCTCATCTCACCTTCACAAAAATCGTTCCTCTCGCCGTCCTCTACACAGTGACGGTGGCAGTTTTCACTAACCTGTTCTTTGAATTTTGAGAAAAAAATTCAGGTACCATTATGCCCCCAAAGCGTATAAGCAAGGAGAAGGATGTAGCCACATCTTCTCGACCGAAGCAACGGGTTAGACGCTCTACGAATCCTCATGGCATTTTGTTTGACCAACCAAATCATCAAGAGAGGTATGTGATTCTCGCTAAACGTAAGCTCATTCCGACACGATATATGTGTGATGCTACACTGGATGAGTTAGGTTTAAAGGAAGAGGTGCACCGCATGTTTCACAACATCGGTATGTTGGAATTCATGCAATTCGAAGCACCGACCTTCGCTCGTATCACCCTTGAATTCTTAAGTACGGTTGAGTTCAAGATGAGGAGAAGGTGGACAGGTTCGGAGATGGAATTTTATGGTCAAATTACTTTCCGCTTGTTTGATGAAGATCACGAGTTATCTGTTGAGGAACTTGGGAGTATTCTGAGACTCCCGGTATCTGGACCCGGAACCCCTCCGGACAATTTTTCTGCAATTGATTTCAGGCAGGCTATTATAGGTAAAACTGGATATAACCCTAGCTTGGGAAAAGCTTCTGGAATTCATAACCCGTGCTTCAGGTATGCACAAAAAGGGTTAGCATTCACCTTGTTCGGATGGGGTGATAGTACCGGGGTCGCTGCTAAGAGAGAGTTATTTTTTCTTTATTGCATGGCCCACAATGAGCGAATCAATGCAACGACTTTCGCCGCCAATCATTTGAAACAGGTTGGCCACGCAACTACTGGTGATATTTCTGTGGGTGGTATGATCATGCAGATTGCGGGCCACTTTGGGTATGATCAACTCTTGCTGGAAGAGACTGCAGTGATGGGCAAGACTAAGATTGACATGCACACTCTAGTCAATCAGCAAATGATTGCCATCAGGCCAACTCATTACGCTTTGATGATTCACAATGTGGAAGTGCTCGCACTACCAGCACCTGGGTCCATTAGCATTGCCAATGTTGCTAACTGGTTGTACACAGGTTCAACCCAAGCTGTAGGGGAAGATGCTCAGTTTGACCTTGACCTTTCGGGTGAGGACATGGAAGAAGATGAGAGGCCAGCTACCCACGGTATGCCACCCCCACATGATTCGAGCCTACATGGTGAAGGATCCTCTTTTATGTCTCAGGACCAGTGGGGTTGGATCCAGACTGAGATGGGAACTCTCTGCACCGAGCAAACCAGACAAGGTGCAGAATTAGATAGACAGAGTGTGGAACTGTTCCGACAAGGGACAGTCATGGATGACATGCAAGCCATGATGCAACGTCTGATGTTGCATTTCCCGCACGATCCTCCGCCTCCTCCACAACAGTGATCACTGTAAGTCCCCTTCGTGTTTGAATTTAAACATTGAGGTCAATGTTTAGTTCAAGTGTGTGTGTGTGTGGGGGGGGGGGGGGGTTCTCATTTCATGTTTTTATTTTCTTGCAATTTGTTTTGTTTTTGTTATGTTATCGTTATATTAGTATGTTTGTTTGTTTTGTTTGTTTTCTGTTCTTTTGGACCTACTGTGTGTACAGAGTGATGAGAAACGGTTGGACGAGCCCGGGATCAATGGTAGTGGATGAATGACACCCCTCAAACTTAGGCTGATAAGGCACCCCAGAAGTTGATGCAACCTTGAGAAAAGAAGTCGGACACAATTTGGGGACACCAGACCAAGAGAGCGGTATGGAAAGACCAAGTCAGAAAAGAACCACATAACACGAGGAGACTTCAGAGCTTGCAAGCTAAACAACATGGTGAGATCACAAAAAGCCAAACACTAAATATCAGCATGAGAGTTCAGCCAGGTATGACTTTATCACTCTGATTTTGAGTATGTCCTGTTGACACGTCACAGCATGACAACACACATTGAGGCAAGTTGTTTGTTTAGCCAGGGCCTTTCTAACCATCCCTATCTGTATGTTTCCCTTCGTGAACCCCGTTGAGCTTTAGCCATTTTATTCATCATAAACCCCCTGTTAACTTTTAATCAGTCATTTTTTTCCATAACTCGGTATGATTGTCTGAATTGCAAGATGTGCAATAAAACTAAGTTTGGGGTGGAAATCTTGAAAGAGAAGGCAAGTGCATAATAAGAGATCATACAAAAAGAAAAATAGTATGTATGTTCTTTACAAGAAAAAAAAAGAGAAAAAAAAAAGAGAAAAGAAAAACAAAAGAGAAAAATGCACTTGTCGAGACTTAAGACTCTAACAAATATAAAATGCTCGAAAAATTTGAGTAGAAAAAGAGTCAAAAGAGTGAAATTAACCCCCAGAGTATACGTGATGCACGAGAAAAAGAGAAAGAAAAATCACACAACATGACTACCGAGTTCAAAACCCTTTGTTATCCATTTTTTTGTTTATCCCACCGTACCCAAGCCCCGTTACAACCCAAAAAGACCTTGAAAAGTGTGTGGAATCTAATGTGGTAGTGACATTAGAATGTATTCAAAGTTAAGAGTTTGGTATTGCATACTGTGCTGTGAGTGTACACACCTAACCCTGAGAGATATTGTGAGTGTGTGAAAAGCTTGCAGGTGAAGAGGTTTCTGATGTGGAAATATGGTAAACTGCCTGAATCGGAGAGACCTGAAACTCGATTGGAAAGGAAGAACACAAATGGTGAAAGACTAGGTTGCATTGTGGAAAATGAATTCGGGGGTGACCTTTGTTTGGACTCAATACATCACTTGAGGACAAGCAATGAGACAAGTTTGGGGTTGTAATCGATCACCATTTCCATTGAACTCCCACCGTTAATCCGACATATTTTCATCACTTTGGTAAGATTTATGTTTTTTTTAGTTGCTTCGGAGTCATTTATCATGTTTTGTTGGTTTGGTATCGCATTGCATTCGATTACAAGTTTATGTCAAAAAGATCTCGTTTATGCTTCGTTTGGTAGTGTCATTGTTACAGGCTATTGCACAGGTTTAAAAGCAATAATGGTGAAGTTATGGATACTCAGAAAGGCAAAAATATGAAGAAACAACAGGTCAACACAGGCACCCGTGTGCCACAACACTGCCCGTGTTGTTTATCAGGCAGAGCAAAATGGGAGAAGAAAAACAGAGATCAACACGGGCACCCGTGTGTCACCACACGGCCGTGTTGTTTAAAACAGTGAATTAACATGGGCACCCGTGTGGAGGAACACGGCCCGTGTTGTTGCCTCTGTAGCTTGTGTTAAAGATAATTATAATGGAGAGCAACACGGGCACCCGTGTGGTGACACACGACCGTGTTGTTGGGCGCAACTTGGAAACCCTAACTTTTGCTTTGTGAACCGATTCTGCTTATTAAGGGTAGTTTGGACCTTTTGCTTGGAAGAGATTGATCTGAAGCTATAAGAAGGCTTGGAATAGAAAGGAGAAGGCACTTTTGGACGGACGAAAGAAAACATTGCATTGGAGAAGATAGCTACTACGAAGGATTTGAAGACGGCGAGATTCAGGGGCATCAACCATTGAAGATCAAAATCTCTTAATTCTTTGTAATGTCTAATCTTTACATTATGCTTTCTTTAAATACTATGAGAGGCTAAACCCCCTATGTTAGGGGGGTGGTCCTGATTTGATCGTATGTTATGAATTTGAACAAATGATTCCCTTATTGTTATGTTACTTATTTCAATTCAATTGTGTGATGTTATTATGCTTTTGTATCGGACAAATACAAATTGATCTATGACTATCAATAACAGGATTGTGATTGTTAGGGTTTTTACACAATTAGGTTTATGATCGCATCATCTAGGACTAGTAACTGTTGTAAACCACCACAAACCTTGATATTATTTATGATTAAAACCAATGATTAATTGAATGGACATTTGAGTAAGAATTGGTAGTTTAATAGTTTCTTCCTTAAGGACTTAAGGAAGAACATTCTGAGGTTAGGTAATTGAATGTTTCATATGTATTAAGGAAATCTTAACTGAATTCATAACTAGTTAAATCAACCACTTCCCCTAGCATATTTTATATTAATCAGTTATATTTTACTATCTGTTGTGTTTATTGTTAGAATTCCAAAACAACCAAATCATTATCTTTTTGTTCTGATAGAATCAAAATAAAATAAGTATTTCCTACGCAATCCTTGAGATTGATACTTGGAGATAAAACTCCTTATTACTACATCGATAAAAATAGTACACTTACTATTTTTCCGATCAATCATCATCATCATCGAACTCTCTCTAATTTCCATCATCTTTCACCTTCAATCCTCATCAACCTCCGACCTCCTAGCCTTCATCATCTTCACCAATAATCACACACATAACCAACCCTCATCACTATCAGAATCAAAAAATTCAACAACTCTCACTTAACAGCAAATCACACAAGCTCATAAGAAGAGAAGAAGTAGGAGGGAAATCGAGAGGAGCAAGATAAAAAGGAAAGAATCAATGTACTTGGGAATAGGATTCCACTTGTGTTCATCATCATCTTCAAAATTTCGGCACAGTGAGTTTCAATCTCTCCATTTTCTTCAAATTCTAGTTACTAATATGTAGAGTTCGAGGAGGAGATTCAAAGCCCCACCCCGAGGGTTTTGAATTCGAGTGTCCAGGGTTTAATTTAAGATCTTAAAATTAGGGTTATTAAGGATCCTGATTCTGTTGGTGAGTTAGGTTTGGTTATCGGTGAAATTAGTGTGATATTCGGGGAAAGGAGAGGGAGACGAACGAGATAATGGCCAAGAGTCATATTTTGGTGGCCACCGCCGCCGAAAGTGATTTCCAGCGTGGTGGTCCACGGTGGTGAGGAGAGAGAGAGTTGACCTGAGATAAAGTGAGTGTGGCACGGTTTTTACTTTGAATTCAAATTCAATATCCAATCACGGTTCCCCATGTGTATAGTTTAATCCCATGTGCTGAATTATCCATTTGATTCATTGGCTTTACTTGAGTCTGGTCTCAACAGGTTGGGCCCAAGCCATTTTTATGCATGTCATCCCAGTATGCTCACCATACCCCAATGCCAATGACGGAGTCCTAATAGGCTTTTTGGCCCCATGTCCTGCGCCTCATTTATGTTTGCACCCCATTTTCCGTTTTGGACCCTCTGCCCATTTAATTTATATTTTTGTTATTTTTAATTGTTTTGGTTTCTTCACATTTTTTTTCCAATTTTAATTCTTGATGCTGAATTTTAATTGTTTTTTACCATGTTTAGAAATAAAAATACATCTTAATGGTTTAGTTAATTGTAATTAGAAATTAATATGTTTAGGTTTTGATTATTTTTTGTTAATCATGAAAAAATGGCTAAAAAAATAATATTGATTAACCATTGGAATTTTGGTTTGCATGACCACTAATATTTTGCCATATTAATTCAATTAATATGTCATGCTAGGAATAAAGAATTGATTTACTTTCACACACCATGTTCATGTATTGGGTGGCTTTAATTCAAAGTTAATTGTTCCTTCTTTGATTGTGGTTATTAGAACCAAATTGAAAATTATATTTCAATTTGATATGATGTGTTAGCATGCCCATTATTCTCACCATGATCATTATATAATTTCATCATTTCACCATTTTATTCATTTGAGTTAGCATTTTAATTCCATTTTATTAATGCATACTAAACACATTTGTTGTTTTGTGTTGACATGTGAATGAGAGATTCAAACCATCAAAGTTACCCATTTTGACTTTATTCATTTAATTAGCTTCTATTGTTTGAAGTTCCATGCCACTTGTATGGTTTAGGCATGACACATGGTTTGTAATTTGTATAATTCTTTCCATTTCCATATATGTTATATTGTGTGGATCCATCCCCCCATCGTGGATCAAATGTCCCCCCACCCCATGATCATGTAATAGCTTAGGTTTATTGCTTTTAGTTAATTTATCATGCATGCTAATTAAAAAAGATAGAAACAAAATGACAAATAAAGCATTTCAAAAGAGACAAAAGGTACTTGATCCAACGTTAAGTTGTTTTTTCCAAATAAAACTCACACCATTGCAACGCAAATACTTGATTCAACATCAAATTTCCCATCCACCCCATGATCCATGATTCACATCTTTTCTCCATTCTCTTCTCAACCTCATTCTATATCTCACTTCCGTTCTTCACATATTTTTCATAATAAACTCAAACACTTGATCCAACGTCAAGTGCCCTTTTTCAAAACCATTTTTCATAACAAATTGGAATGCAAAAATGGGGTGTACGTGCTTGTACACGACTTTCAAGTACTTGGGTTGTCGGTGGTACCTAGCTTGAGGACCCGACACTTGACTTCCCCCTTAAAATATATAATGATTTAAACAAGTTAGATCTAGGTGCTATGAGGGAGAAAAATGGTAGTTAGGACTCCATTATCCTCTCGATTCCCAAGTACTATGATTGTTGGTCGTACTTAGTCAAGGTTCAGATACTTGTCTCCCTCTAAGTTCCAATGATTAGACTTGTCAAAATCTTTTCACAATTCAAATCTCTTTTTTGGATAAAAAAGAGTGGTTAGGATAACATTGTTCTCTCAACTTCCGAGTTCTTGGGCTGTTGACTGTATCTAGCTAAGGGTCTGATGCCTATCTCCGCACATAAAATCAACCCCAACAAATCAAATCATCTTTTGCCTCAGTGCACTCTCTTCAAAACCTTTCAAAAAGAACGTGTTACTTTCGTTCTACCCTGAACGACGTTTAAGCCTTCATGTGTGAGCAAGTAATGTCTAACTGCTAGAGTGCGATCCAAGCATATCCATTTTACCGCAAACAAGAAAATACTTCCCGCTCCCATGACAAAGTATACAAGCAAGTAAACAGTAGCACACGAACATCAATGTTGTTTCGTAAAAATAACCAAACAAATGTTCCGTCTATTATCCTAACTACGGAACTCTGATTTCCTTATTGCACATATGAGGATACGTAGACACAAGGGTCCAAATCCTTGGCGAGCACACTAAATTAAAACTTATTCTCTCCCCATATCATTCTCGCATCTCATTCCCAATAGCAAGCAACATACAGGTACACAACACTCATACGCATTTGATACGGGTAAGTGGTTCCCATGGAGTACCATGGATGTAAGGGGTTTTAATACCTTCCCTTTGCATAACTGACTTCCGAATCCGCTCTTGGTTGCAAGACCATTCTTTCATTTGGGGTTTTATCACTATTTTTCCTTTCCTTTGGATAAATAAAATCTGGTGATGACTCTCTATTTTTCGCGACTCGACAAGGCCTGAATTCATCGTTCATGTTCTTGACCTTTCCAAAGTCATAGGAACAAAAATTACCACACTATTCAAACAAATATTATTTGATTGAATTGTCTTCGAGACTATTGTCTTTGGTGCCAACCACATGTCGCATTACGCGAAAAACCGGCGGGAAAACGAAACAACAATGCCGCCACCGTGCGTTATTTATCCCAAAGGAGGGAAAGGAAATGCTCGAAGTAAACCTGGAAAAGACATGGTCTCGCGACCAGAGAAAGATGGGATCGGGAGTCGGTTATGCGAAGGGAAGGTATTAGCACCCCTACGCATTCGTCGTACTCGACGGGATCCACGCTAAAAAAGAATAGAAGAAAGGTTGCTAAAAGACTGCTCACAAACTGCACAAGGCTGGAAGGAAACACAGAAAGACGGAAGAAACGGGACTCGACAGGATATCGCACCCTGGGCCTACGTAGTCTGTCAAGCACAGACATCAGAGTCGACGTAGTTCGGGGACAGGGGAAACGTGCTCGCTAGGATATCGCATCCTATGCATACGTATCTTCTCTGACCGGAGAAGAATCAGAGCACTCGTAGCTCGGCTAACGCACGCCAAACAAAACCACCACAGGAAACCGACTGCCAATCGCTGGACTTACGTCAGACTCCACACAAACAGGCAAACATGGAAACCGAATGCCAATCGCTGGACTTACATCAGACTCCGAACCATCAAACACACACACAGGAAACCAACTGCCAATCGATGGACTTACGTCAGACTCCAACCGTAAACAAAGGAGTTGAAAAAGAAAAAGGGCGCCCGGAGAGATCAGCTCATCTCCTGCCTACGTACCTCATCTGGTATGAGGATCAGGGTGACGTAGTTCCCCTAAACAGGGAAAGAACTTCTAGCCTAACCAGATACAAAGGCAGACACAAACTACTAGGGAGACTACGACTCGAGCCTAGAAGTTGTCATGCAAACGATCCCTATGTTGAGGTTTCTATCTAACTTGCACAGGAAGCAAGCTATCCTAAACAGCACAAGCAAATACATACAAGCACAAAAAGCAAGCACACACACTATATGCAAACAATTGGGCTCATACAAGGCTAGGCTTTAGTCAAGGGGTCATGTCAACCTCAACAAACAAGCCACTGCAATGGGGGTATGATTAGCTCTTAACCCTAACATTGAGAGTTAGGGTGAAGCAGATGAAATAGGAAGTGAGGGTAAGACCTCACAACTCTTATCTCTGGCCTGGGAGAGCTTCAGACAAATGAAAGTGTGGGAGTCCAGAATGTAGGAACTCTTCTCCACATGACTGACATAACATGGATCTTGGGTTTTGATTCACAGTGCATCAACACAGTGGTGTGAGCAAGATGAATGACTCAACTGACTAGCAGGGGATGGATTGCACATCCCTTTTATCTGCCAATTGCCTCTTAAGAGGTCTTTACCTGCTTGGCACAAAAATTAAACATTCACAAGCATTGCCTCTTAAGGAGGGCTTCAGACAGGTGCCTGCCCACATAACAGGACAGGTCTTCCAGACTACATGAAGTCAGAGAGTTATACTTAGGTGGTAAGAAAACCACAAGCCAAGTTAGGCAACTCAAGCAATGAGTTATAGCTACTAAAGTACCTGTGCAAATAACCAGACAATCAGTACACAGTTCAAACAAACAGACAACAGTCATCAGGCAATAATAAACAGCAAAAGCAATCAGGCAACAATGAGCAAGGTGTAACACCCTTCTAAAATACCCCAAATATTTAATTAAAATAGTAATATATCAATCAGAGTAATTATGCAATTAAGGGTGTCACACAATCATTTCACACCATTCACCAATTAACTGTCATGCTCTTTTATTAATTCAAAACATAAAGCATTTGCACAATACGCAGCGGATAGAAATCTCATCAATCATTGTAAAACATGTAACACATTACATGTAAAATGGTTCAACAACCAACAATAAAACAATTAAAACATCACATCCCGATGTTACATCTATCAGAGCATGACCCACTAAGGAGACTACACTAGACTCCAAGCACTAGCTTCTACTCAATCACTGCTCGTTACCTGAAAAATAGTTGTAAGGGTGAGTTCCTCAATCGACGTAATAAGCATTATAAAATATCATGTAATGCTAAGTAATTTAACACATATCATCACCCTAATCAGATTACACATATACAGCAACGGCAATATCAACTCATAATCATCATCATCATCATACTCAAACTCAACACAACCATAAAACACACGTATAATATTGGAATACATCCATTCATATTATACGCCATACATACATACATTATGCAATGAGACTCCATGCATGCGGTACCGACTATTCGTGAACATATAGTTCAACCTCACCGACCAAATCCAGGTACGGCTACCAAGCTCACTAGTCCCACTCATTTGAGACCTAGTGACTCACTCACTAATTCCTCACCATGGGAATTAGCTACCACCCCAAGGGCTATGATATGCACGCTAATCACCTAGCATGCAAACATCAACAACAATCCATAATACTAACTCACTAATTCCTCACCATGGGAATTAGCTACCACCATAAAGGCCACAATATGCAAGCTAAATCACTTAGTCATGCAAACATCAACAATCATCCACAATGGACATATGCTCGCACTCTAAGCCATAAACAGTCCATTCATAATTTCAGACATGATAGATACATTCACAACATTATGCATATCATCATACATCATCAACATATTCACCACATAATCATATCATGTCATACCATATAATCAATCACAGCATTAGCACACTCTACTAATACCTATACTACTCAAAACAACGGGAAATGATCCCTACTCTATCATACATCAACTAATTTACATTACTCAGCTGAACAACCAAAAACTGCACAACAACAGCACAGAAAAATCACAATCCTGCCCATACGCGTATTGCCTAGTCCCATACGCGTATGGCCCAATTCTCAGCCAATTCCATACGCGTATCACCTGTCCCATACGCGTATGCTACGCGTACCACTTCCTCATACGCGTACCAACAGAGACCAAACCACGTTCAAAACATCATCTTCCTCATCCATACGCGTAATGCCTAGTGCCATACGCGTACCAGACCATCTCATACGCGTATTGCCTAGTGCCATACGCGTATGACCAGAAACCAGATTTCCAGATCTGCTATGGTCTTCTCTGCTACGAGATCTACCAATTCCAACCTTCTACAATCCAATTTTTCACAGTAATCGTTCATATCATCTAACACGAATCATACCCTATTCAATTTCACCAATTCTAACATTTTTACATCTAATTCCTACGAATTCCTCTCAATCATAATCCAATTTCGTTCATCCAAAAGTTCACAATTTCATCATGCATCATTCCGAATAGAGTCAAATCAATGGTCTATCACTACCCACTACATGTTATCCCATAATACCCATTAATCGACGATAAACCCCCCTTACCTGAGTTAATCCGGCAAATCCTGCAGCTTCAAGCTCTTCCTCTCTCCAACCCTTGTTCTCTGGTTCTCTTTTGCCCTTTTTCCACTTTTCTGCCCCTTTTTCCTTTTCACGTGAAAAATAAACCTTTTTACTGAAGGGGACCTTTTCTAAATTCCAACTTTTATTCCAATAAAATAATAACCCAATAATAATAATTCCAATAATAATATTCCAATTATTTAATTAAATTAATAAATATATTATTAACTTAAATTAAATAATTATCTTATTTTATCGGGGTGTTACAACTCTCCCCCACTAAAAGAGTTTTCGTCCTCGAAAACATACCTCAAGCGAATAACTCAGGATAAGACTCCTTCATCTGACTCTCAAGTTCCCAAGTTACATGGCCACCTGCTGGTCCTCCCCAAGCTACCTTTAAGCAATCTCTTTACCCCGCAACTGCTTCAACTCTCGATCCTGAATCCTCATAGGTGATGTTTCAACAGTCAGGTTATCTCTCACCTGGACATCATCTACTTGGACCACATGCGACGGATCATGAATGTACCTCCTCAACTGAGACACATGAAAAACTTCATGCAAATTCGCAAGTGACGGCGGTAAAGCGATACGATAGGCTACCTCCCCTATCCTCTCCAAAATCTGATAAGGACCAATAAATCGAGGTGTCAACTTCTTCGACTTTAAAGCTCGACCAACCCCAGTTATCGGAGTAACACGAAGAAACACATGATCCCCCTCTTGAAACTCAAGTGACTTCCTTCTCTTGTCGTGATAACTCTTCTGACGACTCTGAGCAATTCTCATCTTCTCCTGAATCATCTTAATCTTTTCCGTAGTTTGTTGAACAATCTCCGGTCCAACCACAACACTCTCACCGGACTCATACCAACATAAAGGTGTCCGACATCTCCTACCATACAAAGCTTCAAACGGTGCCATACCAATGCTCGAATGAAAACTATTGTTGTAGGTAAACTCAATCAAAGGTAAATAACAATCCCAAGCACCTCCCTTTTCCAAAACACAAGCCCTCAAAAGATCCTCTAGTGACTGAATCGTCCTCTCAGTCTGACCATCAGTCTGCGGATGATATGCAGAACTCAATCTCAGCTTAGTTCCCAAAGCTCTCTGCAAACCTTCCCAGAACTTCGATGTAAATCTAGGATCTCTGTCCGAAACAATACTCGACGGAATACCATGCAAACTTACAATTTTCTCAATATACAACTCAGCTAATCTCTCCAACGGATAATCCATTCTGATCGGAATGAAATGAGCCGATTTCGTCAATCTGTCGACAATCACCCAAATAGCTTCAAAATTCTTAATTGTCCTCGGTAAACCAGAAACAAAATCCATACTGATACTGTCCCACTTCCACTCTGGAATAGCCAACGGTTGCATTAGTCCTGACGGCTTCTGATGCTCAATCTTTGACTTCTGACAAGTCAAACAAGAATACACAAAACTTGCAATTTCTCTTTTCATTCCCGGCCACCAAAATAACTTTTTCAAATCATGATACATCTTCGTAGCCCCAGGATGAATACTCAGGCCACTACGATGTCCTTCCTCAAGAATACTCTTCTTAAGCTCGGTAACATCCGGAATACACACCCGATTACCAAATTTCAAAACACCATTCTCATCAACTCTGAATTCACCACCTTGATCTTGATTCACTAGAGTCAACTTATCAACCAAAAGCACATCGGATTTCTGACCCTCTCTAATCTCATCCAGAATACCACTCGTTAACTTCAACATTCCCAATTTAACACTATTGTGTGTACTCTCACACACCAAACTTAAGTCTCTAAACTGTTCAATTAAATCCAATTCTTTAACCATTAACATAGACATATGCAATGATTTCCGACTCAATGCATCAGCCACTACGTTTGCTTTACCCGGATGGTAATTCAAACCAAAGTCATAATCCTTCAGAAACTCTAACCATCTCCTCTGTCTCATATTCAGCTCTTTCTGATCAAATAAATACTTTAAACTTTTATGGTCACTGAAAACCTCAAATCTTGACCCGTACAAGTAATGCCTCCATAACTTCAGAACAAATACCACGGCTGCCAACTCTAAATCGTGTGTCGGATAGTTCCTCTCATGAACCCTCAGCTGTCTCGAAGCATAAGCTATAACCTGCTTATTCTGCATCAATACACCACCCAAACCCAACAATGAAGCATCAAAGTAAACCTCAAATGATTCCGACGAACTCGGTAATATCAGAATAGGAGCAGTAGTTAACTTTCTCTTTAACTCTTGGAAACCTTCTTCACATTTTGAGTCCCAAACAAACGCTTGCCCCTTTCTAGTCAACATCGTCAACGGTAACGCCAACTTAGAAAATCCCTCAATGAATTTCCTATAATAACCAGCCAAACCAAGAAAACTCCTTATCTCAGAAACTGACTTCGGAGCTTCCCACTTAGATACCGCTTCTATCTTAGAAGGATCAACAGCAACACCATCTCTTGAAATCACATGACCAAGAAAACTAACCTCTTCTAACCAAAATTCACACTTAGACAGTTTAGCAAATAACTTCTTTTCCCGCAGAACTCCCAAAACCACTCTCAAATGTTCAGCATGCTCCTCTTCAGATTTCGAATACACCAAAATATCGTCAATAAACACCACAACAAACTTGTCTAGGTACGGATGGAAAATCCTATTCATATACTCCATAAATACTCCAGGCGCATTAGTCACACCAAAAGGCATTACAGAATACTCATAATGTCCATACCTTGTTCTGAAAGCAGTCTTCTGAATATCCTCAGTTTTCACACGTATCTGATGATACCCAGATCTCAAATCTATTTTGCTGAACACCCTCGCACCAACCAACTAATCCATCAAATCATCAATCCTCGGCAAAGGATACCGATTCTTGATCGTCACTTTATTCAGTTGCCTGTAGTCCACACACAACCTCATAGTACCTTCTTTCTTCTTAACTAATAACACTGGTGCACCCCACGGTGACACACTCGGACGAATAAATTTCTTATCCCACAGATCTTCCAGCTGACTCTTCAATTCAGCTAACTCAACAGCAGACATACGGTACGGAGCC
This sequence comes from Lathyrus oleraceus, assembly GCF_024323335.1. Lineage (NCBI taxonomy): Eukaryota > Viridiplantae > Streptophyta > Magnoliopsida > Fabales > Fabaceae > Lathyrus > Lathyrus oleraceus. Next base: position 150,140,386 of record NC_066583.1, on the reverse strand, counting down.
ATCGATATCGGCCTAGTACCAGGTACCAAATCAATCGAGAACTCAACTTCACGTTCTGGCGGTAATTCATTCACTTCTTCCGGAAACACATCAGGAAAATCACACACCACGGCTAGATCACAAATCGCCAGTTTATCTTTAGCCTCCAAAGTCGCTAACAGCATAAACAACTCTGCTCCATCTGTTACTGCCTCATTCACCTGCCTTGCAGATAGGAACAAACTCTTCCCTTCCTCAATCTCAGGAAAGATCACAGTCTTATCAAAACAATTGATATAGACTCGGTTAAACACCAACCAGTTCATACCCAGAATAACATCAATCTGCATAAGTGGAAGACACACTAGGTCCATCCCAAAGTCTCTACCAAAAATACTCAAAGGACAATTTAAACAAACTGAAGTAGTAGTCACTGAACCCTTCGCAGGAGTATCAATCACCATACTACCATGCATCTCAGATATCTCTAATTAAGTTTCACAGCACAATCCAAAGATATAAAGGAATGAGTCGCACCTGTGTCAATAATAGCTACAAGAGGAAAGCCATTAATATAACACGTACCTCGGATCAAACGATCATCTGCAGAAGTCTCAGAACCCGATAAAGCAAAGACCTTGCCTCCCGACTGGTTCTCTTTCTTCGGCTTAGGACACTGTGGACTAATATGACCCAACTCTCCACAGTTGAAACAAGTCACAGTCTTCAACCGGCACTCTGCAGCCAAGTGACCACCTTTTCCATACTTAAAACACTTCTTCTCCTTACTGGTACACTCATGGATACGATGTCCCACCTGACCACATCTGTAACACTTAGCAGGGGCACTAGAGTCTCCCCCACTAGGCCGCTTCATCCCACTCTGTCTCTGGAAACCTTTGCCAGCTGCATACGGTTTCCCACGATCATTCTGATTCTTGCCTTTCCTATCAACCCTCTGCTGATAGCTCTCCGCTCTGGCCTTGGTATCCTGTTCAAAAATCCTGCAACAGTCAACCAAATCAGAAAACACTCTAATCCGCTGATATCCAATAGCCTGCTTGATCTCGGGACGCAACCCGTTCTCAAACTTCACACACTTTGAAAATTCCCCAGTAGCCTCATCATAGGGAGTGTAATACTTCGACAGCTCTGTGAACTTAGCAGCATACTCAGTAACAGACCGATTGCCCTGCTTCAATTCCAAGAACTCTATCTCTTTCTTTCCTCTGACATCCTCTGGAAAGTACTTCCTCAGGAATCTCTCTCTGAACACCGCCCAAGTGATCTCAGTATTCCCAGCAGCTTCCAACTCAGTGCGGATAGCAACCCACCAATCATCTGCTTCTTCTGACAGCATATGCGTACCGAACCTGACCTTCTGGTTATCGGCACACTCAGTCACTCGGAAGATCCTCTCGATCTCCTTCAACCACTTCTGAGCACCATCTGGATCGTATGCTCCCTTGAACATTGGAGGATTGTTCTTCTGGAACTCACTCAGTTGACGAGCAGCTCCCAGTCCCACAACATTCGGATTTCCTCCAAGTACTCCAGCTAGCATACCCAGAGCCTCAGAAATCGCAGCATCGTCTCTACCTCTTCCAGCCATCTCTATTCTGAAAACCCAACAAGCTAAACAATAAGTACTGATAGGGTTACACAACACCTATCCCGTACAGGGGAAACAGAATAATTACGACTCGACTCGACCGACTATGCTCTGATACCACTAATGTAACACCCTTCTAAAATACCCCAAATATTTAATTAAAATAGTAATATATCAATCAGAGTAATTATGCAATTAAGGGTGTCACACAATCATTTCACACCATTCACCAATTAACTGTCATGCTCTTTTATTAATTCAAAACATAAAGCATTTGCACAATACGCAGCGGATAGAAATCTCATCAATCATTGTAAAACATGTAACACATTACATGTAAAATGGTTCAACAACCAACAATAAAACAATTAAAACATCACATCCCGATGTTACATCTATCAGAGCATGACCCACTAAGGAGACTACACTAGACTCCAAGCACTAGCTTCTACTCAATCACTGCTCGTTACCTGAAAAATAGTTGTAAGGGTGAGTTCCTCAATCGACGTAATAAGCATTATAAAATATCATGTAATGCTAAGTAATTTAACACATATCATCACCCTAATCAGATTACACATATACAGCAACGGCAATATCAACTCATAATCATCATCATCATCATACTCAAACTCAACACAACCATAAAACACACGTATAATATTGGAATACATCCATTCATATTATACGCCATACATACATACATTATGCAATGAGACTCCATGCATGCGGTACCGACTATTCGTGAACATATAGTTCAACCTCACCGACCAAATCCAGGTACGGCTACCAAGCTCACTAGTCCCACTCATTTGAGACCTAGTGACTCACTCACTAATTCCTCACCATGGGAATTAGCTACCACCCCAAGGGCTATGATATGCACGCTAATCACCTAGCATGCAAACATCAACAACAATCCATAATACTAACTCACTAATTCCTCACCATGGGAATTAGCTACCACCATAAAGGCCACAATATGCAAGCTAAATCACTTAGTCATGCAAACATCAACAATCATCCACAATGGACATATGCTCGCACTCTAAGCCATAAACAGTCCATTCATAATTTCAGACATGATAGATACATTCACAACATTATGCATATCATCATACATCATCAACATATTCACCACATAATCATATCATGTCATACCATATAATCAATCACAGCATTAGCACACTCTACTAATACCTATACTACTCAAAACAACGGGAAATGATCCCTACTCTATCATACATCAACTAATTTACATTACTCAGCTGAACAACCAAAAACTGCACAACAACAGCACAGAAAAATCACAATCCTGCCCATACGCGTATTGCCTAGTCCCATACGCGTATGGCCCAATTCTCAGCCAATTCCATACGCGTATCACCTGTCCCATACGCGTATGCTACGCGTACCACTTCCTCATACGCGTACCAACAGAGACCAAACCACGTTCAAAACATCATCTTCCTCATCCATACGCGTAATGCCTAGTGCCATACGCGTACCAGACCATCTCATACGCGTATTGCCTAGTGCCATACGCGTATGACCAGAAACCAGATTTCCAGATCTGCTATGGTCTTCTCTGCTACGAGATCTACCAATTCCAACCTCCTACAATCCAATTTTTCACAGTAATCGTTCATATCATCTAACACGAATCATACCCTATTCAATTTCACCAATTCTAACATTTTTACATCTAATTCCTACGAATTCCTCTCAATCATAATCCAATTTCGTTCATCCAAAAGTTCACAATTTCATCATGCATCATTCCGAATAGAGTCAAATCAATGGTCTATCACTACCCACTACATGTTATCCCATAATACCCATTAATCGACGATAAACCCCCCTTACCTGAGTTAATCCGGCAAATCCTGCAGCTTCAAGCTCTTCCTCTCTCCAACCCTTGTTCTCTGGTTCTCTTTTGCCCTTTTTCCACTTTTCTGCCCCTTTTTCCTTTTCACGTGAAAAATAAACCTTTTTACTGAAGGGGACCTTTTCTAAATTCCAACTTTTATTCCAATAAAATAATAACCCAATAATAATAATTCCAATAATAATATTCCAATTATTTAATTAAATTAATAAATATATTATTAACTTAAATTAAATAATTATCTTATTTTATCGGGGTGTTACACAAGGCACAAGCACAAGGGGATTTGTTCTCAAAACCTACAAAACAACACAATGTTAGCCAACATCAACCAATTAATTAAACTCAAAAGAATGAGTCACTCCAATCATGGCAATGTGCATCTGAACCTGAAATCCACAATTCAAACAGTGAGTCCAAACCACTAGGTCAAAGCCTAGGGTCAAAAGTGGGTCAAAAATCCAAAACAGAACTTGAAATTTAACATGAATCATCCTCATTCAATCAAGAACAAAACTCAAAAAGTCTCACATCAAGATCATTAATCAAATTCATTTCATGAGCAAAACATGGCAAGGTATGTAAATTGTGATCACATTGAGACATCAGAAGAAACAAATGCACATCAAATCAAAAATCACTCAATAATATTGGCAAAGTTCATGAGTAAACAGGACATATAACATGATCATCACACAAAAAATTAGAGGCATTGGACATCATTTGGCATGGCAATCACATAGCATAAGTCAACCAATCACATGTGTGACACAAATTGTCACACCAAGTTAGCATGATCATAAAACAGAAATGAATCATGGGAAAAATCTCAAACCAAAGCCAAAATGTCACACAACATGTCTAGAATCCACACACAAAATTTCAGAAGCATTGGATAAGAAACAAGCATTTTATGATCAAATGAATAAGGCAAGGTCAAACATGCATATACATTCAAACACCCTAAGACAAATCAAATTTTCAACCAAGCACAACTTGCAATCTAATGATCATAAAAATGTAGACAACATAAGGAACACAATGCAAAAAATTGGAGATCAATTGGAGCATTTTTGATTTTTATATGATTTTTAGAAGTTTGGAAAGAATTTGAAAATGAAAATGGAGCCAATGCATGAAAGTGGGAGGGAAAAGGAGAAAATGCAATGCAGTGACATTTGAACTCCCAAGCGCACGCCACACAAAACGGTGACATTTTGATATTTAAACCCTAGCCTGGCGCGCTTTCAAATTCGTAGCTAAATGGATGCAGTTTTCGTAGCTAATCCGTAGCCAAACCCTAGCAATTCTGGAAAACACATGAACTTCATACGTGAAAGATGAAGATCATGAAGATCTTCATCTGAAATTTCCAGAAAATAAAAAAATGTTCCAGAATCTAACAAAACCTATATCAATCAACTCATCCTTCCATGCTCATGCAAGATCAACAATTAGTTCATACAAAAACATCAACACACGTCCAGATCGAAGGAATCAAAAATTGACATCAAAACTTTAATTGAACATAACTAACTCGAAACAGCACCAAATCACACGATTCAAAGCTCAGATTCATCAGCATGCTTAGATCTACAATAATATGGCCATGGATTTAAGAATTATGAGAATCAAGAAATTGACCTCTTGATGAACAGAACTGGAAATCACGTGCTACAAGCTTGGCAATGACTCAATTCCTTTCCACAATGCTTATTGAAGTGCTAGATGATGAATTTGAAGCTCGAACACAACTGAATCCAACTCAAATTGCACTTGCCATGGATGCTTCAAGCTTCTATTCTAGCTCAATATGCCACGATTTCTCTTGAATTCTCGTCCAAATCTTCTCAACAATGCTTCAGGATGATGAATTGATCAATAGAAAGTGCTTATGTTTGAAGAATTTTGCAAAAAATTTGAGAGAAATTTTTTGTGAATCTTCAAGTTCATATCTGAAAAGTGTGTTAATGATCAAAAACAGTTATGATTAAGTATATATACTTCCTACTAATCATGTTTAAAACCAACTTAAGCCTAATGCAAATATGATTAGTAAGTTGGAAGATGTTTGTGCAAAAATGAGTTTTTCACTTCATGCACCCCATGCACGTGAACAATGTCAATTCAAGGCCCAAATCCACTAAAAATGAGTTCATGCAAGGTTTTGAATTGATTTTGTATGCCCATGATCATTCAATACGATGTTATGCAATTTTCTTCCAAAAACTTCATGAGTAAGCCAATGATCATGCAATGAGATTTCATGCCATGTAATGATATGCTTGGAAAGTACATGTTATAAGGATCAAAATGCAAAAAGAACCACTCATTTTGGAGCTTTGGTTAAAAAGTTATGTCCATTTGAACTTTGAAACACACTTTGCCATGATTAGACCATATCTCCTCAACCACACATGATAAATTCATGATCTTGGACTTTTTGGAAATGGGAGAGAAAGATATTCAACTTTCATGTTGGACAAAAATTCATTTGAAGCTTTCTTGATGATGTAATCTTGAGTTGAAGATGGTCCAAAACCTTGCCATTTTTGGAAATTTCAAATTATGGGTCACCTGCTATTTTTGGAAAGTCTTGATCTGACTTCAAATTCTTCAATGTGGATGTTTGAAATGTCAAATGAGACTTGTTTGAACATGAATGAATCATCTCTAATCACTTCCCACCTCCAAATTCACAGTTGACTTCTGTTGACTTTTGTGGGCCTCAGATGATTTGATCATGCACTGATGAGTTCTGAGCCTTCAGCACTTGGCCAAACCACTTCAAAATGATCCTTGAATCATATGAACTCATGGGACCAACCCTAGGGCTTTGATCTCATAGAAAATACTCTTGTTGCCTTGCACAGTTGAATCTCCTGACCAGTCTTGCCTGATGGAATGCAATGGACAATGCAATGACAATGCAATGTTAAGGTGATGTTAATGACCTAAAAATGAAATGTATATACAAATGGGAGGTGCAAATTTGAGGTGCTACATCTGCCCCTATTCAATCAACTGGGAACCTGAACAGACGAGAGCAACGGTTGTCAGACCTTCAAGGTAAACAGGGATTGAATACCAAAGAACCGTAGAAATTTGTACTCTGCGGGATATGATCAGGATATTTGCAACAGTAACCAGACAAGACGTTTACCGACGACTCTACTGGGGAGTTTGATTTTTTTACCAACTAAAGATACAGCCAGACGTCAACGGACGACTAGGAAAAACTCGACGTTTATCGACACCAACGGAGAGGTGACCAGACATCAACGGATGAATGGGAGACTCGACCAGACATCAACGGACGACCAGGAGAAACTCGACGTTTATCGACACCAACGGAGAGGTGACCAGACATCAACGGATGAATGGAAAAAAAAGATACAACCATATATCAACGGACGAATGGGAAAAACTCAACGTTTATCGACACCAACGGAGAGGTGACCAGACATCAACGGATGACTGGAAGAGGGGATACAACCATACGTCAACGGACGAATGGGAAAAACTCAACGTTTATCGAAACCAACGGAGAGGTTACCAGACATTAACGAATGAATGGAAGAAAGAAATACAACCAAACATCAACTGACGAATGGGAAAAACTCAACGTTTATCGAAACCAACGGAGAGGTTACCAGACATTAACGAATGACTGGGAAGACTCGACCAGACGTCAACGGACGAATGGGAGAAGCTCGAAGTTTATCGAAACCCACGGAGAGGTTACCAGACATTAACGAATGACTGGGAAGACTCGACCAGACGTCAACGGATGAATGGGAGAAGCTCAACGTTTATCGAAACCCACGGAGAGGTTACCAGACATTAACGAATGACTAGGAAGACTCGACCAGACGTCAACGGACGAATGGGAGAAGCTCGACGTTTATCGAAACCAATGGAGAGGTGACCAGACATTAACGAATGAACTGGAAAAGCGACTCGATGTTTACCGACATCGAAAGATGATACGTACAAAAGTGAAGCAAGACCAGACATTTACCGATGACTGGAAGAAAAACTCGATGTTTACCGACACCGAAAGATGGTGTTTACCGACACCGAAAAAGACGACCAGACATTTACCGATGACTGGAGTAAGACTCGATGTTTACTGACACCGAAACAGACGACCAGACATTTACCGATGACTGGAGTAAGACTCGATGTTTACCGACACCGAAAGATGGTGTTTACCGACACCCAGGAAAGAACACACACGGGTGCTGACATGACACTTACCGGTATCACAGGGATGACCTCTTCAACACGTCAAGGCAAGGCTAAACACTTGCTGGGGATCTCACTAGGGAGTTATCGATCCTGATTGCTGTCAGGAGCAACTGTAGCAAATGCGCCGTACAAATGTTGAACAACGATCCGCCTCTGCCGGGGATATGGTCTGATTAGGTTTAACACATGAATGCATATGTTTGAATTTTTCTATGGCGTAATGCTCCATATCGAATGGAAATGCTACGCGATTTGAGGATGCAATGATTACTACATGCAAGATGCAGAATAATGAAAACTCCTGCTGGGGAGCAAATGGATTGCTCTATTGAGCACACAAACCGATGAATTCTCCAACTCTGTGGGGAGACTCTGTCTGAGGAATATGCTCTGTGGGGAAAAAGCACCAACTAAACTGGGGAATAGCATTGCTGCTGGAAAAAGAATAGATCCCACCGGGGACAACCTTCACCAAGTCCGATCCACTCAGGGACTCTGCTAGGGAAACAACTAATGCTCGCCTCTGCTGAGGATGTCTGCCAATCCACAGGTAGGATAGACTCCATTGGGGATAATTTCCACCGAACCTGATCCACTTGGGGATTTGCTGGGGAAAATCATCAGTACAAACCTCTGCCGAGGAGATCTGCTAGGGGAAAACCTTCACGACCCTGATGGGGAAAGACACCCACAACCCTGCCGGAGAAAGGCATAACTTTGTTGGGGAAATAATAGACCAGACCACTGGGGATAGACATCCACAACCCTGCCGGGGAAAAACATTCACGACCATGCTGGGGATAGCAGTACTTCAAACTAGACTGTTGGGGAACAAAATACTCCACTGACACCTCCGTTGGGGATACAACATCCTTCCAACTCGGTGGGGATTAACAATCTTCAAGCTAGCTGGGGATAAACCCACTTCCAGGCCTGCTGGGGAATTAAAAATCCTTAGGCCTGCTAGGGATATAATAGCCTTTGATCCTGCTACTGAGGGACACACTATCCACAGACGCCTCTGCAGGGGAAAATAGTTCTGATAGCTTTCAGACTTGCTTGGGGAAACAGCCACTTTCAAGTCTGCTGGGGAAACATCCTCAATCCTGCTGAGGAATTCCTGATCTTGAATATGCTGGGGAAACAAGTCCTGAACTTGCTTCACCTGCTGGGAAACATCCTTCTCACACTACTGGACAGTGCTGACAACAATGGCTTATCTGCTTCAGCCAGGAATCAAAGAGGATAACCTTCAAAACAGTAAGGCAAACATGCCCCAGGGGATTGCATGGACAAGATACGCTCAAGTGTCCTCAACATTCAAAATGATTTTCAAATGTTTTATCTTTCTGCACGTTATTGTCTAGCCTTCATGTTTTTATATGCAATGTTTATCAAAAATTCGGATGTTTTTGCAAACAAAATAGTAAAAATAAAAATAAGAGAGCAATTTATCTGAATAACGACTTTTTATTGATTGAAAATGGGCCTGAAAAGGCGAATACATCGGGAAGCAATTCCTAGAAAGAGGTAATTGCGCACAAAAGGAAAAGTCTATCCTAATGGCAATGTGAACACGGCATCCATTATTTCCCAATTCTGTTATGACTCACAGATCATCAATTTTCTCCCCAAATTCCTTGCTTTCTGAGAAGAATGACTGGACCGATCATATCCTTCAAGATGGTAAACACTGAAGCGCGGTGAAGTACAGATAACTCAGCCTGTAGTCTTCGCTTTAATCCCTCTTTTGCGTGTATCGCCCTTTCGGGTTTTCAATCCACCGGGATACCCATTTTTGCCTAAGCCGCCCTTGCGGGTTTTCGACTTAGCGGGTGTACAAATTCTTTTCATTTTTATCCCTAACTTTTGCCCGAACCTTTTTTTTTTTTTCGGTTCGCCGGGATGCCCTTTTTTGCCTGGAATCTTTTATTCTTTTTGTCCAGCGGGTCAATTTATGCGAAGTATTTTTTGACTACATCTGAGTTAACAAGGGACGGAAAATCTTCACCATCCATAGTTGTCAGCATCAAGGCTCCACCGGAGAAGACCTTCTTAACAACATATGGACCTTCGTAATTAGGAGTCCATTTGCCCCTGTTATCTGTACCGGGAGGAAGGATCCTCTTCAAAACTAAATCACCTGGCTGATAGCTTCGAGGACGCATTTTCTGATCAAAGGCTCTCTTCATCCTTCTCTGATACAACTGTCCATGGCACACAGCTGCTAACCGTCTCTCTTCGATAAGGCTCAATTCGTTAAACCTTGTTCGAATCCACTCAGCTTCGTCAAGCTTGACATCCAACAGGACTCTCAGAGAAGGAATCTCCACTTCAACAGGTAGGACCGTTTCCATACCATACACAAGGGAGTACGGGGTTGCCCCGGTCGACGTACGTACTGAGGTACGGTACCCATGCAAAGCGAAAGGCAGCATCTCATGCCAATCCTTGTACGTCACGACCATCTTCTGCACAATCTTCTTGATATTCTTGTTTGCCGCCTCTACAACACCATTCATCTTCGGTCTGTAAGGAGAAGAATTGTGATGTTCGATCTTGAAATCTTTACAAAGCTCTTTCATCATCTTATTATTGAGATTCGAACCATTATCAGTGATGATTCTCTCAGGAACCCCATAACGACAGATGATTTCCTTCTTAATGAACCGGGCAACCACTTGTTTGGTAACATTAGCATAGGAAGCTGCTTCCACCCATTTGGTGAAGTAGTCAATCGCAACCAGGATGAAGCGATGTCCATTAGAAGCAGTAGCCTCAATCTTCCCAATCATATCAATGCCCCACATCGTGAACGGCCAAGGCGAATTCATGACATTCAGAGGGCTCGGTGGTACATGCACCTTATCAGCATAAATTTGGCATTTATGGCACTTCCGAGCGTACTTGAAACAATCGGATTCCATAGTCATCCAGTAATAACCGGCTCTCAACAATTTCTTGGACATTGCATGACCACCAGCATGGGTACCAAAAGATCCTTCATGCACTTCCTACATCAACATGTCCGCTTCGTGTCTATCCACGCATCTGAGCAGAACCATGTCGAAGTTCCTCTTGTACAATACATCATCCTGATTCAAATAAAAGCTTCCAGCTAGCCTCCTCAGGGTTTTCTTGTCATTCTTTGACGCACCTTCAGGATACTCCTGGCTCTTGAGGAAGTTCTTGATATCATAGTACCACGGCTTCTCATCAACAACAGACTCGGCTGCAAACACATACGCAGGCCTCTCGAGTCGATTCACCACAACATGTGGCACATGATTCCACCAATGAACTTTGATCATGGAAGACAAAGTAGCCAAAGCATCAGCCATCTGATTCTCATCCCGGGGGACATGATACAGCTTCACCTTCTTGAAGAACGTCAGGATTCTTCTGGTGTAATCTCGATAAGGAATCAAATGCGGCTGATTGGTATTCCAATCTCCATTGACCTGGTTAATCACTAGAGCGGAATCTCCATAAATGTCCAGAGTTTTGATCCTCAGATCAATGGCTTCTTCTATCCCCATGATATAAGCCTCATACTCAGCCTCGTTGTTGGTCACGTCAAAAGTCAGTCTGGCAGAAAAAGGTATATGAGCACCTTTTGGATTAATAAGCACTGCCCCAACACCGTTGCCATTCACATTCACAGCCCCATCAAACATCAATGTCCACTTGTCATCAGGATCCGGTCCTTCCTCGACAAGAGGCTCTTCACAATCCTTCATCTTAAGATACATGATGTCTTCATCAGGGAATTCAAACATCATCGGCTGATAATCATCAATTGGTTGCTCGGCAAGGTAGTCCGACATAATACTACCTTTGATGGCCTTCTGCGATGTATATTGGATATCATATTCTGTTAAAATCATCTGCCAACGGGCAACACGTCCGGTGAGAGCCGGCTTCTCAAAGATGTACTTCACTGGATCCATCTTAGAAATTAACAAGGTAGTATGGTTCAGCATATACTGCCTCAGTCGGCGAGCAGCCCAGGCCAAAGCACAACAAGTTTTCTCAAGCTGTGAATATTTGATTTCACAGTCGGTAAACTTTTTGCTAAGGTAGTATATGGCATGCTCTTTTCGACCAGACTCGTCATGCTGTCCCAATACACACCCCATCGAATTCTCAGTCACTGACAGGTACATTATCAGAGGTCTCCCAGGAACTGGAGGTATAAGGATTGGAGGTTTCTGTAAATACTCTTTTATCTTATCAAAAGCTTTTTGACAGTCATCATTCCACCTGATTGCTTGATTTTTCCTTAGCAATTTGAATATCGGTTCACACGTGGTAGTTAGGTGAGATACAAACCGTGCGATGTAGTTCAATCTCCCTAAAAACCCACGAACCTGCTTTTCAGTTTTTGGTTCAGGCATTTCTTGTATAGCTTTGACTTTCACTGGATCAACCTCAATCCCTTTCTCACTGACAATGAAGCCCAACAGCTTTCCAGATCTCACCCCAAACGTACACTTGTTCGGATTCAGCCTCAGTTTGAACTTTCTCAGTCTGTCAAACAGCTTCTGCAAATTTACCAGGTGCTCCTCTTCTGTCTGCGACTTCGCAATCATATCATCCACGTACACTTCAATCTCTTTGTGCATCATGTCATGAAAGAGAGTCGTCATAGCCCTCTGATAGGTAGCACCGGCATTCTTCAGCCCAAACGGCATCACCTTATAGCAGAATGTGCCCCAAGGTGTAATGAATGTCGTCTTTTCCATGTCCTCTGGCGCCATCTTAATCTGATTATAGCCCGAGAAACCGTCCATGAAAGAGAAAACCGAGGATTGAGCCGTATTATCAACCAATACATCAATGTGAGGTAATGGGAAATCATCTTTCGGACTCGCTCTGTTCAAATCCCGGTAATCGACACACATCCTGACCTTGCCATCCTTCTTCGGCACAGGGACGATGTTGGCCACCCACGGGGGATAAGTAGTAACTGACAGAAAACCCGCATCCAACTGCTTCTGAACCTCTTCCTTGATCTTAACAGCCATATCAGGACTAGTTCTCCGAAGCTTTTACTTGACTGAAGGACAATCTTCTCTGAGAGGTAGCCTATGCACCACAATATCGGTATCCAACCCAGGCATATCTTGATACGACCAGGCGAATATCTCCACATACTCTCTCAGCATCTCAATCAACCTTCTCTTGACATCTTCCTTCAAAGCAGCCCCGATCTTGCTCTATTTTTTGGCGTCCTCAGTACCAAGATTGATAATCTCCAACTCCTCCTGATGAGGTTGGATGACCCTTTCCTCCTGCTTCAACAATCTAACCAGTTCTTTGGGGAGTTCACAGTCTTCCTCACTCTCCTCTTCAGCTTGGTAGATGGGATTATTGAAATCATACTGAGCCATAACAGAACTGTTCATAGTGGGATCCGTAAGATCGATTCTGCATGTTTAATGCTTTGTTTTAGAAAAAGAGTTCAAGAAAGTCACAAAAACAAAAACATTGCCATTTTTATTTTTTTAAAAAATGCAAAACAAAAACAGAAAGACAGGGATCACAAAATTGTTTGCAAAACGTCCTTTATTAATGATATCATTGAAAAACATGATGAGGCCCTACAATGAACCACTACGCCTTGGGCAGAACGTAGGGTTTTGTGCAAAATGAAAAACAAAAGAAAATTACTCTGTTTGAAGAGTAACTTGGACCACTTCTTCTGTCGTCCAGTTGTTGATCGTCTCCCCTGGTGCACACGGGCGAACCCAGTTGTCTAGATCACAATCACTGTCACAGTCTTCACTACTGGCTGCAAAGACGTCACCATGATTCATCAGCCCAGCGCTGGTAAAGGTACTTGGCCCTTTCTGCTCAATCTGCTCTGCCTGCAGAGGTTGATAACCAATACCGAACTTGTCTTCTTTAACGGGCAGGTCCACCATCTTGCCCCAGCCTTCTGCCTTACCATAGTTGACAACCTCCATAGCCTGCCTGTAGGATGCAATTGAGGCACTTGGCTTCTTCTGCTCAGCAAAAGCCACCCTCTCAAGAGCAACGGTCTCGAAGGCCTGGCATAGAGTTTCATGGATCTCACCATCCACCTCCACATACTTGAAAGAGGATAAGTGACTCACCAGAATGTCCTCTTCACCGCACACAGTCACAATCTGACCGTTCCAGACATACTTCAACTTTTGATGGAGAGTTGACGAAACTGCCCCAGCCCCATGAATCCAGGGACGCCCCAATAAGCAACTATATGCTGGCTGAATGTCCATCACATAGAAGATAATATCAAAAACCTTCGGGCCAATCTTCACTGGCAACGTGACTTCTCCAAAAACAGACCTTTTGGATCCATCAAATGCACGAACAATCAGATCGCTCGGAGTGAGGACAACCCCTTCGACATCAATCTTGCTCAGAGTCTTCTTGGGCAACATATTCAAAGGCGAGCCAGTATCGACCAACACATGTGACAACACTGCGCCTTTGCACTCCATAGTAATATGCAGGGCCTTGTTATGGTTGCGACCTTCCGGCGTTAGATCCAAATCTGTAAACCCCAAACCGTGTCTGGTGTTCACATTAGCAATGACCCCCTCCAATTGGTTGACAGAGATCTCCTGAGGCACGTAAGCCAGATTCAACATCTTCAGCAAGGCATTACGGTGTGCCTCAGAACATAGCAGCAATGAGAGTATAGAAATCTTGGACGGAGTTTGATTCAGCTGATCTACAATCTTGTAGTCACTCTTTTTAATAATCTTCATAAACTCCTCCACGTCCTTCTCAAATGACCCTGCAGGCGCCTCCTTCTGAACAGGTTCTTCCTCAACCGCAGCTTGTTTACCCTTAGCTTTGGCGAGAGCCTCATCATTGTTATCTCTCAAAGGTTGCGGTGCAAACAGACGACCGCTCCTTGTAAAACCTCCTGGTCCTCCGACATTGTCCACCATTGGACCAACAGCCACATGAGTTCTACTAGGCAAACCAATAGTCACAGGAGACTGATTAACTGGCCTGACCTGACTTTCAGCCCTTCTGTTACTGCGGTAGACATTATCATACTTCCATGGTACAGCCTTGCTGTTCTCAACAGCCCTTCTTCCCGAAGCAACAATAGTAGTGGGAGCACTGACAGTTACTGGCGCAGAAATGGTAACAGGAGTACCAACTGTTGTAGGAGCACTAACAATTCTCCGGCCACGTCCCTCGGACGGTTTGAAATAAATGGTGACAGTTGACACCATCCCATTATCTTTCACGGCCCGACTAAACTGTAGACAACCCTCATCAATCAATCTCTGGATACCAACCCTCAACTGTATACAACCATTCTCTGAACCTTCACAATCTGAACAGCTCTGTCCACAGCCCGGGAACACTCCCCCACTCAACAGACGAATCTTCACAACCAGCAATGAAGTCTGAACATCTTCAACATCAACTATCACGTCTTCAGCTTCACCGTCTTCCACATTATTCACCCTATGTGCACCGTGCTGAGGCATAGGATTGTTCACAACATTAGGCACAGGAGCAAAATTGATAGTTTTGGCGTCAATCAAGTCCTGGACCTTATGATGGAAAGCCCGGTAGTTTTCAATATGGTGCCCCGGTGCACCAAAGTGGAAGTCACAACGAACGTTGGCATCATACCCAGGTGGTATCTTTGTCAATGGAGCCATCGTACGCAACTCAATGAACCCTAATCTGAGCAGTTCGGGCAGCAATTCAGCGTAGGTCATAGGAAACGGGTCGAATCGTCGATCCGGCATTCTCTGTCTAGGCTGATACGGACGTTGCTGTTGTTGTGGTGGTGGTGATGGTGGTTGTTGAACTGTCTGTTGTGGCTGTTGTCGTGGTTGAGGTGCCGGAATGGTTACAGCCGCAACCTGGCGATACTGGCTTCTGTTCACATTCCTTCGACTGTGCACGACATTAGTCTCACCCTCCCTCCTACAGGGTGCCCCAGCAAACGGCTTCTTTGACAATGAGGACCCAACATCCTGGATCTTCCCAGCTTTAATAAGGCTTTCTGTCCTCTCCCCTTAGATTACCACATCCGAGAAACTACCAAATTGGCAACTCCCCATCCGGTCCATGAACACTCCTTGTAAAGTCCCAATAAACATATCGGTCAACTCCTTCTCCAGCATCGGAGGTTGCACCCTTGCAGCTAATTCCCGCCATCTCTGGGCGTACTCTTTGAAACTCTTTCCAGATTTCTGACATAAGCTTTGCAACTGAGTCCGGCTCGGCGCCATGTCCATATTGTGTTTGTATTGCCTCAGAAAGGCTTCACCTAGATCCCTCCAACTTCTAATGGATTCTCTTTTCAGCTCCATATACCAATCCAAGGAAGCTCCAGACAAGCTGTCCTGGAAGAAATACATCCACATTTTTTCATCGTCTGTGTAGGCAGATATCTTTCTGAAATAGGCTTGCACATGGGTGCGAGGACAAGAAGTACCGTTGTATTTGTCAAAAGATGGCGCCTTGAACTTATAGGGAATTCTCAGTCTTTCCACCAACCCCATATTCGTAACATCAAACCCTAGAGAGTTCTGACACTCCATGGCTCTGATCTTCTCAGCTAAGGCATCAACTCTCCCATCCCTTTTGTCAGTTCTTCCCACGACTTCATCATCCTCACTGAGGAGAGTGAACATGTCTTCCTGCCTGTCAACCAGCGGAGCAGGATGGCGAACCGGAGCACGGGTGGCTCTGACATTAACAGTCTCTGCAGCAAGAGGTTGTCCATTGATCAGAATACCCCTCAATTCATCCCCTACGGCATAATCATTGACGGGAGCAACAACAGCAGCATTATCATTCACAGGTACACCCACTGGTGAAGCACGACTGGGAGGTGGGAGCACAGCTTCCTGTCTCTGGGCTAAGGCACACAACTCCTCTTGCCCTTGAACGACCCCTTGCATCATGGTCATGAATTGGGCCATGTTAGCCCTCATCTCAGCCAACTCTGCTTGCACTTGGTCCATGTTCCTCCGTTGATTCAATCTGGTTGCGTAACGGTGCGGACGTTGATCAGCAATCCTGCCTGACACAGGAACCAGAGTGAGAAGTCTCGATCAAGAACACCTGTAATGCAAAATGATATGTGTATGATGCTAATGATGCGTATGATGCACATGATATGTTCATTTCTCAGGCATTCAAGAGCCTAATTCACCTTTGAAAAAATGGCAACCTGCAACACGAACAGCAAAGAAGCAATCTACACAAGATAATGAGCACAAGGTGAACCATCAACAATCTCATCTATAGACATGAGCAACAAGGATCATACAACAATATTCAGACAAAGATCCACATGATCAGAGTACAACAATGAATCCCATCCAACAAGCCTGGAGCTGATTCTCAACATACACATCAAGGCTACAAACTAGGAAAGATGTCCTCCCGGAATGAGAGTCTTCAGATACTGGC
Organism: Lathyrus oleraceus; assembly: GCF_024323335.1. Taxonomy (NCBI): domain Eukaryota; kingdom Viridiplantae; phylum Streptophyta; class Magnoliopsida; order Fabales; family Fabaceae; genus Lathyrus; species Lathyrus oleraceus. Next base: position 150,123,212 of record NC_066583.1, on the reverse strand, counting down.
ACTGGTCTATCAACAGGTCGCATTCTGAACATTCTGGCAGAGGAGTGATCTTCTCCTTCAGTTGTCTTTTGAGCTCTACAACTTCTCATCCAAGCTGACTCTCTGATGCATGTCTCAAATCTATCTCCTTCTTCAATTGGATGTCTTTGTCCCTGAGCTGCTTTTCCAAGTCCCTTATCTTCTTCTGGTAATTGGCTTCAGCTCTCTGCAACCTCAAGCACTCCCGGTGTTCTGCATTCAACAAAGTCTCCATCTCTTCATAAGACCTCTTCTTGCTCTTCAATCTAGCAACATTTTCACCCTGCATGTCTCTGAGTTGATGAGCCAAGTTCAACTTATTAGCTTTGGCTTTGTACAGCTTCATCTGGGTATCTTGTTCCTTTTCCTTCAACCGACGATTCTCCATCAAGGCTTGCTTGTACTGCTCAGCAGGCACACTCTCAGCAAGGATCAAAGGTGGTTGCTCTTGTAATGACTCCATCCTATCATAGGGCAACAACAAAGTCTCAACTCTCTTCTTCATCCAATCAAGGTAATCAGGCATAGCAACAACAAACTTCTTCCCTAGAACAGCTCCATCCTTGACACCAATGGTCTTCCAAGCTCTTCCTACTTGCTCCAATCTAGCAGGGTCACTCCGCTTATCAAAATACACACTCTCAGCTATCTCAGCATCAAGCGGTCTTCCATTCATCACAAACCCCAACTGGCGAAGAGAAAGAGCCGGGTTGTAATTGATGCAACCCTTAGTCCCCACAAGTGGCACATTGCGAAACGCTCCACAACTCATGATGACATTACGCACATCCATCCGGTAAGATTGCCACCTGATATCATAAGAGGTAAGAGACATAATCCTCTGCGTCCACTTATGAGAGCTCTGAGCATCCACAAAAGGTCCACTGACTGGCAGGAGAGACAAGAACCATCTGAGCAACAAAGGGAGACAACATCTGATAGCTCCACCCTTACCATGCCTACTGTGAATAGCATAGTAAGTGTTAGCTAACAAAGTAGGAACTGGATTTCCTCCAATGAAAATAGTGACAGCAGCAAAGTCCACAAAATTAGGCATACTCGGGAACAAGACAATCCCATAGATCATGATAGCCAACTGAGCATGAAAAGCTTCCCAATTTCCCTTCCTTGCTTCTTCTCTAGCCATCCTCAACAGGAACTTCAAAGGCAAACCCATAAAATCACCACTCGACTTCCAATTGTCACTCACTTCCTTGACACTCAGATGAAAAGCTCTGGCAACAACTCTGAAATCAACTTCCTTTGGAACATCCAAGAAAGGAACCTGGTATCTGATCGGGACATTCATCAGAATAGAATACTCCTCAAGAGTGGGCGCTAACTGATAGTCCTGGAAGGTGAAGCAACGGAGCTCTGGGTCATAGAACTGTAGAAGAGTCTGCAACGGCACTGGATTCACCACCATCTTCAACAGTGTCAACAATTCCCCATACTGATCAACAAACACCTTCTGATTACCGCCGGTCACAAGATTGCTCAACTCTATCAAAGATGTCAAAGGCTCACGGTGAAAACTGTAGGTGCAAGTCTTCCGCTTCAACTCGGGGACGGATGCCATCTCTCACAATGAATAGACTCCTGAATGAACTTGAGAAACGATATGCATGAGGAGATTAGCTTTTTTCTTTTTCTTTTTTGATTTTTTTTTATTTTCTTTTATTGCATTACTTTTTGAAAATAAACATGCTATGATGCAAATGATGCAAACACGACTGGTTGGCTGTGTATCTCGGAGCACAGGTTCAAAGCTTCGGCTTGAATTCGGAACCACAAAGTCATCTGAGACCCAAAATCATCTGAGACCCACATATCTCTAAATCACGTCACCAACAGGACCCAAGAGTCACCGACAAGTCACCAACGGTACCTGTAATAATGATCATTCCCTCCCCACTCACGGGTGTAATCTAGGCCAGGGTAAGGTCAAGAGAAACGCAGGATAAACAACCCTTTCATAGAATATCATCATGTACACACCCGATGTATGCACCGATAATACCCCATCAGGATCTGAACTGCTCGTGATATCAAGTTCCGCTAAGTGGCACAATACCACCCGCTTCCCAAGAATCACTTTATTCTTAGGTGTCCTAGAGTTCACTCATAGCCTGGGTATTGGGCCTTTTACCTCATGTAACTCCCACCCCAACAGAGAGACAAACACAGCACAACCAGCACAGATGAATATATGATGAATGCAAACATAAATGCAAACATAAATGCAAATATAAACAAATGAATGCAATAAATGAAACAGCAAAAGCAACCAAACCCTATCCTAGAGAGCGCTAGGAGAGACTTGCTTAGGGAAGATGGACCAGCAAGAGGTCAACTTCTCTTTATCCCCAGCAGAGTTGCCAGCTGTCGCATTACGCGAAAAACCGGCGGGAAAATGAAACAACAGAGCCGCCACCGTGCGTTATTTATCCCAAAGGAGGGAAAGGAAACGCTCGAAGTAAACCTGGAAAAGACATGGTCTCGTGACCAGAGAAAGATGGGATCGGGAGTCGGTTATGCGAAGGGAAGGTATTAGCACCCCTACGCATCCGTCGTACTCGACGGGATCCACGCTCAAAAAGAATAGAAGAAAGGTTGCTAAAAGACTGCTCACAAACCGCACAAGGCTGGAAGGAAACACAGAAAGACGGAAGAAACGGGACTCGACAGGATATCGCACCCTGGGCCTACGTAGTCTGTCAAGCACAGACATCAGAGTCGACGTAGTTCGGGGACAGGGGAAACGTGCTCGCTAGGATATCGCATCCTATGCATACGTATCTTCTCTGACCGGAGAAGAATCAGAGCACTTGTAGCTCGGCTAACGCACGCCAAACAAAACCACCACAGGAAACCGACTGCCAATCGCTGGACTTACGTCAGACTCCACACAAACAGGCAAACATGGAAACCGAATGCCAATCGCTGGACTTACATCAGACTTCGAACCATCAAACACACACACAGGAAACCAACTGCCAATCGCTGGACTTACGTCAGACTCCAACCGCAAACAAAGGAGTTGAAAACGAAAAAGGGCGCCCGGAGAGATCAGCTCATCTCCTGCCTACGTACCTCATCTGGTATGAGGATCAGGGCGACGTAGTTCCCCTAAACAGGGAAAGAACTTCTAGCCTAACCAGATACAAAGGCAGACACAAACTACTAGGGAGACTACGACTCGAGCCTAGAAGTTGTCATGCATACGATCCCTATGTTGAGGTTTCTATCTAACTTGCACAGGAAGCAAGCTATCCTAAACAGCACAAGCAAATACATACAAGCACAAAAAGCAAGCACACACACTATATGCAAACAATTGGGCTCATACAAGGCTAGGCTTTAGTCAAGGGGTCATGTCAACCTCAACAAACAAGCCACTAGAATGGGGGTATGATTAGCTCTTAACCCTAACATTGAGAGTTAGGGTGAAGCAGATGAAATAGGAAGTGAGGGTAAGACCTCACAACTCTTATCCCTGGCCTGGGAGAGCTTCAGACAAATGAAAGTGTGGGAGTCCAGAATGTAGGAACTCTTCTCCACATGACTGACACAACATGGATCTTGGGTTTTGATTAACAGTGCATCAACACAGTGGTGTGAGCAAGACGAATGACTCAACTGACTAGCAGGGGATGGATTGCACATCCCTTTTATCTGCCAATTGCCTCTTAAGAGGTCTTTACCTGCTTGGCACAAAAATTAAACATTCACAAGCATTGCCTCTTAAGGAGGGCTTCAGACAGGTGCCTGCCCACATAACAGGACAGGTCTTCCAGACTACATGAAGTCAGAGAGTTATACCTAGGTGGTAAGCAAACCACAAGCCAAGTTAGGCAACTCAAGCAATGAGTTATAGCTACTAAAGTACCTGTGCAAACAACCAGACAATCAGTACACAGTTCAAACAAACAGACAACAGTCATCAGGCAATAATAAACAGACGAAGCAATCAGGCAACAATGAGCAAGGCACAAGCACAGGGGGATTTGTTCTCAAAACCTACAAAACAACACAATGTTAGCCAACATCAACCAATTAATCAAACTCAAAAGAATGAGTCACTCCAATCATGGCAATGTGCATCTGAACCTGAAATCCACAATTCAAACAGTGAGTCCAAACCACTAGGTCAAAGCCTAGGGTCAAAAGTGGGTCAAAAATCCAAAACAAAACTTGAAATTTAACATGAATCATCCTCATTCAATCAAGAACAAAACTCAAAAAGTCTCACATCAATATCATTAATCAAATTCATTTCATGAGCAAAACATGGCAAGGTATGTAAATGGTGATCACATTGAGACATCAGAAGAAACAAATGCACATCAAATCAAAAATCACTCAAATAATCTTCGCAAAATTCATGAGTAAACAGGACATATAACATGATCATCACATAAAAAATTAGAGGCATTGGACATCATTTGGCATGGCAATCACATAGCATAAGTCAACCAATCACATGTGTGACACAAATTGTCACACCAAGTTAGCATGATCATAAAACAGAAATGAATCATGGGAAAAATCTCAAACCAAAGCCAAAATGTCACATAACATGTGTAGAATCCACACACAAAATTTCAGAAGCATTGGATAAGAAACAAGCATTTTATGATCAAATGAATAAGGCAAGGTCAAACATGCATATACATTCAAACACCCTAAGACAAATCAAATTTTCAACCAAGCACAACTTGCAATCTAATGATCATAAAAAAGTAGACAACATAAGGAACACAATGCAAAAAATTGGAGATCAATTGGAGCATTTTTCATTTTTATATGATTTTTAGAAGTTTGGAAAGAATTTGAAAATGAAAATGGAGCCAATGCATGAAAGTGGGAGGGAAAAGGAGAGAATGCAATGCAGTTTGAAAAAATGGATTCGGCCGGATTCGAACCAAGGCCACATTTGAATTCCCAAGCGCGCGCCACACAAAACGGTGACATTTTGATATTTAAACCCTAGCCTGATGCGCTTTCAAATTCGTAGCTAAATGGATGCAGATTTCGTCGCTAATCCGTAGCCAAACCCTAGCAATTCTGGAAAACACATGAACTTCATACGTGGAAGATGAAGATCATGAAGATCTTCATCTGAAATTTCCAGAAAATAAAAAAATGTGCCAGAATCTAACAAAACCTATATCAATTAACTCATCCTTCCATGCTCATGCAAGATCAACAATTAGTTCATGCAAAAACATCAATACACGTCCAGATCGAAGGAATCAAAAATTGACATCAAAACTTTAATTAAACATAACTAACTCGAAACAGCACCAAATCACACGATTCAAAGCTCAGATTCATCAGCATGCTTAGATCTACAATAATATGGCCATGGATTTAAGAATTATGAGAATCAAGAAACTGACATCTTGATGAACAGAACTGGAAATCACGTGCTACAAGCTTGGCAATGACTCAATTCCTTTCCACAATGCTTATTGAAGTGCTAGATGATGAATTTGAAGCTCAAACACAACTGAATCCAGCTCAAATTGCACTTGTCATGGATGCTTCAAGCTTCTATTCTAGCTCAATATGCCACGATTTCTCTTGAATTCTCGTCCAAATCTTCTCAACAATGCTTCAGGGTGATGAATTGATCAATAGAAAGTGCTTATGTTTGAAGAATTTTGCAAAAAATTTGAGAGAATTTTTTTGTGAATCTTCAAGTTCAGATCTGAAAAGTGTGTTAATGATCAAAAACAGTTATGATTAAGTATATATACTTCCTACTAATCATGTTTAAAACCAATTTAAGCCTAATGCAAATGTGATTAGTAAGTTGGAAGGTGTTTGTGCAAAAATGAGTTTTTCACTTCATGCACCCCATGCACGTGAACAATGTCAATTCAAGGCCCAAATCCACTAAAAATGAGTTCATGCAAGGTTTTGAATTGATTTTGTATGCCCATGATCATTCAATACGATGTTATGCAATTTTCTTCCAAAAACTTCATGAGTAAGCCAATGATCATGCAATGAGATTTCATGCCATATAATGATATGCTTGGAAAGTACATGTTATAAGGATCAAAATGCAAAAAGAACCACTCATTTTGGAGCTTTGGTTAAAAAGTTATGTCCATTTGAACTTTGAAACACACTTTGCCATGATTAGACCATATCTCCTCAACCACACATGAGAAATTCATGATCTTAGACTTTTTGGAAATGGGAGAGAAAGATATTCAACTTTCATGTTGGACAAAAATTCATTTGAAGCTTTCTTGATGATGTAATCTTGAGTTGAAGTTGGTCTAAAACCTTACCATTTTTGGAAATTTCAAATTATGGGTCACCTGCTATTTTTGGAAAGTCTTGATCTGACTTCAAATTCTTCAATGTGGATGTTTGAAATGTAAAATGAGACTTGTTTGAACATGAATGAATCATCTCTAATCACTTCCCACCTCCAAATTCACAGTTGACTTTGCAGTTGACTTCTGTTGACTTTTGTGGGCCTCAGATGATTTGATCATGCACTGATGAGTTCTGAGCCTTCAGCACTTGGCCAAACCACTTCAAAATGATCCTTGAATCATATGAACTCATGGGACCAACCCTAGGGCTTTGATCTCATAGAAAATGCTCTTGTTGCCTTGCACAGTTGAATCTTCTGACCAGTCTTGCCTGATGGAATGCAATGGACTATGCAATGACAATGCAATGTTAAGGTGATGTTAATGACCTAAAAATGAAATGTATATACAAATGGGAGGTGCAAATTTGAGGTGCTACAGCTTCCCCTATTCAATCAACTGGGAACCTGAACGGACGAGAGCAACGGCTGTCAGACCTTCAAGGTAAACAGGGATTGAATACCAAAGAACCGTAGAAATCTGTACTCTGCGGGATATGATCAGGATATTTGCAACAGTAACCAGACAAGACGTTTACCGACGACTCTACTGGGGAGTTTGATTTTTTTACCAACGAAAGATACAGCCAGACGTCAACGGACGACTAGGAAAAACTCGACGTTTATCGACACCAACAGAGAGGTGACCAGACATTAACGGATGAATGGGAGACTCGACCAGACATCAATGGAAGACTAGGAGAAACTCGACGTTTATCGACACCAACGGAGAGGTGACTAGACATCAACGGATGAATGGAAAAAAAAGATACAACCATACATCAACGGACGAATAGGAAAAACTCAACGTTTATCGACACCAACGGAGAGGTGACCAGACATCAACGGATGACTGGAAGAGGGGATACAACCATACGTCAACGGATGAATGGGAAAAACTCAACGTTTATCGAAACCAACGGAGAGGTTACCAGACATTAACGAATGAATGGAAGAAAGAAATACAACCAAACGTCAACTGACGAATGGGAAAAACTCAACGTTTATCGAAACCAACGGAGAGGTTACCAGACATTAACGAATGACTGGGAAGACTCGACCAGACGTCAACGGACGAATGGGAGAAGCTCGACATTTATCGAAACCCATGGAGAGGTTACCAGACATTAACGAATGACTGGGAAGACTCGACCAGACGTCAACGGACGAATGGGAGAAGCTCGACGTTTATCGAAACCAACGGAGAGGTGACCAGACAATAACGAATGAACTGGAAAAGCGACTCGATGTTTACCGACATCGAAAGATGATGCGTACAAAAGTGAAGCAAGACCAGACATTTACCGATGACTGGAAGAAAAACTCGATGTTTAACGACACCGAAAGATGGTGTTTACCGACACCGAAAAAGACGACCAGACATTTACTGATGACTGAAGTAAGACTCGACGTTTACCGACACCAAAAGATGGTGTTTACCGACACCAAAACAGACGACCAGACATTTACCGATGACTGGAGTAAGACTCGATGTTTACCGACACCGAAAGATGGTGTTTACCGACACCTAGGAAAGAACACACACGGGTGCTGACATGACACTTACCAGTATCACAGGGATGACCTCTTCAACACGTCAAGGCAAGGCTAAACACTTGCTGGGGATCTCACTAGGGAGTTATCGATCCTGAATGCTGTTAGGAGCAACTGTAGCAAATGCGTCGTACAGATGTTGAACAACGATCCGCCTCTGCCGGGGATATGGTCTGATTAGGTTTAACACATGAATGCATATGTTTGAATTTTTCTATGGCGTAATGCTCCATATCGAATGGAAATGCTACGCGATTTGAGGATGCAATGATTACTACATGCAAGATGCAGAATGATGAAAACTCCTGCTGGGGAGCAAACGGATTGCTCTGTTGAGCACACAAACCGATGAATTCTCCAACTCTGTGGGGAGACTCTGTCTGAGGAATATGCTCTGTGGGGAAAAAGCACCAACTAAACTGGGGAATAACATTGCTGCTGGAAAAAGAATAGATCCCACCGGGGACAACCTTCACCAAATCTGATCCACTCAGGGACTCTGCTAGGGAAACAACTAATGCTCGCCTCTACTGAGGATGTCTGCCAATCCACAGGTAGGATAGACTCCACTGGGAATAATTTCCACCGAACCAGATCCACTTGGGGATTTGCTGGGGAAAATCATCAGTACAAACCTCTGCCGAGGAGATCTGCTAGGGGAAAACCTTCACGACCCTGATGGGGAAAGACACCCACAACCCTGCCGGGGAAAGGCATAACTTTGTTGGGGAAATAATAGACCAGACCACTGGGGATAGACATCCACAACCATGCCGGGGAAAAGCGTTCACGACCATGCTGGGGATAGCAGTACTTCAAACTAGACTGCTGGGGAACAAAATACTCCACTGACACCTCCGCTGGGGATACAACATCCTTCCAACTCGGTGGGGATTAACAATCTTCAAGCTAGCTGGGGATAAACCCACTTCCAGGCCTGCTGGGGAATTAAAAATCCTTAGGCCTGCTGGGGATAGAATAGCCTTTGATCCTGCTACTGAGGGACACACTATCCACAGACGCCTCTGCAGGGGAAAATAGTTCTGATAGCTTTCAGACTTGCTTGGGGAAACAGCCACTTTCAAGTCTGCTGGGGAAACATCCTCAATCCTGCTGAGGAATTCCTGATCTTGAATATGCCAGGGAAACAAGTCCTGAACTTGCTTCACCTGCTGGGAAACATCCTTCTCACACTACTGGACAATGCTGACAACAGTGGCTTATCTGCTTCAGCCAGGAATCAAAGAGGATAACCTGCAAAACAGTAAGGCAAACATGCCCCAGGGGATTGCATGAACAAGATACACTCAAGTGTCCTCAACATTCAAAATGATTTTCAAATGTTTTATCTTTCTGCACGTTATTGTCTAGCCTTCATGTTTTTATATGCAATGTTTATCAAAAATTCGGACGTTTTTGCAAACAAAACAGTAAAAATAAAAACAAGAGAGCAATTTATCTGAATAACGACTTTTTATTGATTGAAAATGGGCCTGAAAAGGCGAATACATCGGGAAGCAATTCCTAGAAAGAGGTAATTGCGCACAAAAGGAAAAATCTATCCTAATGGCAATGTGAACACGGCATCCATTAATTCCCAATTTTGTTATGACTCATAGATCATCAATTTTCTCCCCAAATTCCTTGCTTTCTGAGAAGAATCACTGGACCGATCATATCCTTCGAGATGGTAAACACTGAAGCGCGGTGAAGTACAGATAACTCAGCCTGTAGTCTTCGCTTTAATCCCTCTTTTTCCTGGATCTCCCTTTCGGGTTTTCAATCCACCGGGATACCCATTTTTGCCTAAGCTGCCCTTGCGGGTTTTCGACTTAGCGGGTGTACAAATTCTTTTCATTTTTATCCCTAACTTTTGCCCGAACCTTTTTTTTTTTTCGGTTCGCCGGGATGCCCTTTTTTGCCTGGACTCTTTTATTCTTTTTGTCCAGCGGGTCAATTTATGCGAAGTATTTTTTGACTACATCTGAGTTAACAGGGGACAGAAAATCTTCACCATCCATAGTTGTCAGCATCAAGGCTCCACCGGAGAAGACCTTCTTAACAACATATGGACCTTCGTAATTAGGAGTCCATTTGCCCCTGTTATCTGTACCGGGAGGAAGGATCCTCTTCAAAACTAAATCATCTGGCTGATAGCTTCGAGGATGCACTTTCTGATCAAAGGCTCTCTTCATCCTTCTCTGATACAACTGTCCATGGCACACAACTGCTAACCGTCTCTCTTCGATAAGGCTCAATTCGTTAAACCTTGTTCGAATCCACTCAGCTTCGTCAAGCTTGACATCCAACAGAAGTCTAAGTTCCTCATATGTAGCAACTTCATTAAACACTTTTGCCTGACTCATAAGTCTTTTACAAGATACAAATAGGTTGGTCCATTCATCATGTCAAATAAAGGAGCCCACTCTTGAACTCTAAAGAAACTCCACGCATTATACCCATTATGACTGAAGGAATAAAAATCAACAATTTGTTCCACCAACAACTTTATATCATATTGATTCAAAGTCATGGACTTAATCTTGATAGCAATACTTTTTCCGTAGTTAACTATCATGTGTGCATGTTAAGCATTGAATGATGACACCATTGTTGAAGGGAGTTATTTAGGGTTTCTAGGGTTTGCCTTTTAGAAAAGGTTTTTTTCCAGAAAAGGTTAGAAAAAGAAAAATGTAGGCAATGAGAAGTGGAATGTGTGTTAATGATAGAATCTATTTTTGAGTAAAAATCAATTTCAACCAACAAACGATATAAATGCAAAAGAAACAAACAACGAGGAAGTAACTGCAAATCGCTAAGAATATAGGAGTTTTTGCTCAATAGTTATAATCCACGTGTCAAAAGACATTTCACATTTATGACACGTAAGAGGACAAATGCCAGGGGTAGTTACTAGAGGATGTCCACTTGTGTGTATATGAGAGTCATTTAACCTAATTCATGGTATCACAAGCTTAGATTCCTTAAAAGTTATATATACACCATAAGCTGACTCAGAGCATTATGATTAAAGTAGCTTTTGATCATCATCAGACTTTGATATATAATAGGATTTTATGCCCAACTGAAAGAAGTAAAATTATCACCATAAAGTGTAATTCTTATTTCATAAAAATGAAGATCTTCAGACAAACATTTAACAAATGTTAGGGCTAGAAACTATCGAGTAAAACAAAGATAAACTTACCTCATAGTTAGCATTATCAGCTTTTGAGATTCTTCAGAGGAACTTTTTTGTTCAGACAATTCTCTTTTGACACTACGAGAAGTCATTTCAGACTTCCAAAGATAATTGTCTAAACTTCAGAGATAGAGCCACAACTATGAAGCACCAGTTCACCCTAAGAGGATATCAGTTTTCCCATTACCAATATGCTTGTCTTTTTGGTTTCTTCAGGATTCCACATTTCCTTCCTTTTTCAGAGTTAGGACTAAGAATGTATGCCTTTTTATTTTTGAAGTTTATGAGCAACCAATGTCCTAAAGCAGTTGTTGCTTTTTTTTCTTTCATTTAAGCACATCTATATACAAAATAATTTCACTCTTTGGTACTTGTACACTTATGGGTCTGTTGAGGTTAATTTTGCAGGGTTTCTTCTTGCTTTATGCCAAGGTTTAGACTCATTTTTTACACTTTGTCTGGGATAAGTTTTGACCTTAACTTCTGAATCTCTCAAAGCCTTAGATGCAGTAGACTTTGGTTCTAAGTTCTTCAAAACCTTAAAGTTATGAGTCTTATATTCTAATTTAATTAGATCATTTGACTCTTGAGTTTGAGATCCTGATTCCTTTAGAGCTAAAGAATCGCATGTCATAGATTTTGATTGATTCCGAATTTTATCTTTTTCAGCAGCGGGTATAAAGTGAGAATATAGCCCATTTCGAGCAGTGCTTGAAGAAAAAAGGTTTGATGGTTCTACCAACACAACATTCCTTGGATTATAAGGATTTTGATAATACCCAAGGCTTTCTAATTTGCTCTTACTTACTCCAAAGATCATGGAAGTAAGTTTAGTTCTTTCAAACCCATATATAATGAAATTTTGAAGAGCTAATTCATTCTTATCTAGTGTTTTATCAAACATGTCTTGTGCTAAAGTAATTTGATATTTCTAAAGTTTTTTAGATTTTTCTTTAGAAAGTTTTGATTCACTTTTCCAAAGATCACATTGCTTTGTTAACATTTTTACATGTATGGATTTCTACTGACATATTTCCATGAAATCATGACAAAAGAGCACCTAAATCAAATATAGAGAGTTTAGAAAGTACTTTATTTGTGTTTTCTGACTCTGAATCATAACCAGCTTTAGATTCTGAATCTGAAATGATTGAAGCCATTAGGGCAAGGTTGACTTCTTCATCTTCTCTTTCATTGTCAAGTTCTTCCCATGTGTCGCATCCGCGAAAAAACAATCGGCGAGCTAAAACAAAAACAACACAGAGCCGCCACTGCGCGTTATTTATCCCAAGATAGGGAAAGGAAACGCTCAGAGAAACCTGGAAAGGAAATGGTCTCGCGACCAAAGAGAAAGGGTAAGGGAGTCGGTTACGCAAGGGGAAGGTATTAGCACCCCTCACGTCCGTCGTACTCGACGGGATCCACGCTCTAAGAAAAGAAAAGGTTGCTAAAACATCACACACACACACAAGGAAACGCAGGTGGGGTTAAGAGAAGGGAGCTCGATAGGACATCGCATCATATGCCTACATATCTCGTCTGGAACGAGAATCAGAGCTGCTGTAGTTCGGCTCACGCACGCCAAACAAACAAACAAGCACAGGCAAATATGGAGCCTGAATGCCAATCTCTGGACTTACATCAGCATCCGAACCAAAACACACACAAAAGGGCAAACGTGGAGCCCGACCGCCAATCACTGGACTTACGTCGGCATCCGAACCAAACACACACAAAAAGAAAAAAAGTGCCCGGAGAGGTCTCGCACGACCTCCTGCCTACATACCTCGTCTGGAACAAGGATCAGGGCGATGTAGTTCCCCCTCAAGGGAAAGAAAATCTAGCCAGAAACCAAGGGAACACACACTACCAGGGAGCTGGACTCGAGCTTAGTGTTGTCATGCATCATTGCCCTACGTTGAGGTTTCTACCTACTTGCACAACTGCAAGCTAATCCTATCCAGGAAGAAAGCAAGCATACAAGCATACAAGCAAACAGAGCAAACAAATATTAACAAAGCACACACTATAGCCAATCAAGTGGGCTCAAACAATGGGTTTGACTACCGAAGCAAGTCATCTGTACATGGGTAGTATTCGCTCTTAACCTTGCCATTACGAGGCTAAGGTGAAGCAGATGAAAGGTGAGTGAAGATTAGACTTCACAGCTCTTATCCCTGACCAGGGAGAGCTTCAGACAAAGGAGCGTGGGTCCAGAATGGAGGGACCCTTCTACGCTCAAGACTCTGACTCGATTGTGCAACAACATAGGATCTTGGGTTTGTGTCCCAATGCATCAACACACAGCCGTGTGAGCAGAGGGACGACTCACAGAATAGTGAGGGATAGATTGCATATCCCTTTGATCCACCAATTGCCTCATAGAGGTCTTTACCTGCTTGGCACAAATGTAAACAACCACAAACATCGCCTCTTAAGGAGGACTTCAGACAGCTGCCTGGCCAAGTAACAGGCCAGGTCTTCCAGACTACATGAAGAATAGAAGTCCTACCTCAAGTGGTTTAAAAACCAAGCAGCAGCAAGCTAGTTCTTAAAGAACTATAAGCGACTAAATGTACCTGAAATCAATCAAGTATCATCAGTACTCAGACAAACCAACAGTAAACAGCAAATGTTAATCTATACAGACAACACAATTTAATGCACATAAGTGCAAGCTATAAGCTCAAGCTCAAGCTTCACAACCTACAAAACAAAGTCATGTTAGTTCACAACACCAAACAATCTCAATTTAATTGACTTGAAGCATTCTCCTTGAGCATTATGCATTTCATCCTGAAAAGTCAAACCAAATGTGAGAAACTAGACCCCTAGGCCAAGCCTAGGGTCCACAAGGGAGAAAAAATCCTAAACAGCAAGCAATTCTCAACCAAAACCAAATTAACACAAATAGAAAGCAAATTCAATTGATCCCATACTCATATCATTCACCATATTCATTTCATGACCAAAACAAGTCAAACTAGGTCAAATGCAACATCCAATGTCCAAACAGAATGAATTCCATCAAAAGCATACCAAAATAATTCCAAAAATCCTCAAATAATTCACACATAAACAGGACATATTCAAGGTATAGCATGTCAATTTTCAGCTCAATTGGACAAAAGGAACTAGGTCAATGAAAATCAAGAAATCCAGACACAATTATTCAAGCCAATTCAAGGTATCAACACATGCATTCACTTCAAAAATTCATAGCAGAGTGAGAACAATTAAGAAATGAATGGGACCAAAACAGTGATGTCCTACAATGTGTCTATAATCAACATACCAAATTTCCCATTCATCCAAAACCATATGAGAATTTCACACAAGATATACAAACATGTGTCACATAAGGTTGCACAATGAACCAACAGAGAAGAAAAATATCAATCAAATTGAAAATGCCATAGAAAAATCCAGAAAAATTCACAAGACATCTCAACATATCAATGATCATTCCTGCAAAATTTCAATCCAATCCAACAATCATAGGTCATGCAAACAAATTCATGAAGTTGACCTAGCTAGGTGTGACACAAATTATCACACCTAGATTCAAAAAAATCATATCTCAATCATCAGGTATCCAAAAATCACAAACTTTATATGGAAATCACCATCAATATGTCCAGAATGAGCACAAAAAATTTCAATCATTTCTTTAAATGTATGAGCATTTCATGATGAAAATGGCAAAACATGTAAAAAATACACACAAGTCAAAGATCAATAGGCCAGGTCAACATTTCACCATGCACAACTTTTGCAACCATGCCTATAAAATTCTAGGGAAAATTTGGGATCCATCAAAAAAATCCTCATTATTTTTGGATTAGTAATTATTTTTTTTATGAATTTTTTAAGTTAAAATGAATTGTTGAATAATTATTTAAATGTGTTAGTTTAATTAAAATGTTTTAATAAGCTTCAGTGGCACGTTTGTAATTAACCCTGGCCGGTCCCAAAACGCGCAGCTTAACTAAATGAGGTGGCATGCGCTGGTTGGTTCTTCCTGGCGCCAAACATGAATTCGAAATGGCCTTGCAAATTTGAAGATCAAACACGAAAAAATTCCAGAAAATCAACAACAACTTCATCGTTTTTTCCAGAATTTTGCAAGAACTCAAGAACATCAAACCTCCACTAAAATGTGCAAATGGATATCCGTTGGAAAGGTCTAAGTGTATACATTCCAAATATGTAACCTAAATTGCCTAATTCTCACTACATAATCCGGATCGAGCATTTAAAGAAACAACATCAAAACTAAAAATCACGATTACTTCTTCAGCAGTTCACCAAATCAAAAACTGAACCTAGCATGTTGATCTACGTTGGATGAACTACAATAAGCATATCACAATTCAAGAAACCGTGAGATTCGATTTTAGGTACCTTGAATGGAGCAGTGATGAATCTTGAAGCCTTGGCGCGTGTTGATCCAAAACAGATGCAAGAGAAGCTTCAGGATGTTGACTGGAGATGTTAGGTTCTCTCGAAATTGCTTCTAGTGGAAGAATTTGCAAAATGCCATGGATGCACACACTTTGAACAGTGGAGATTCGTGGAGTTTCTTGATGCCAATTGCCAAAACAGTTGAAGAAGGAGATGAATGGAGAAGGCAGCAAAAGGAACCACACGAATTGATGAAGAATTGAAGGAGTTTTGCTCAATTTTGTTCTTGAATGTTCTTGAGCTTTTGGAGAATTTGGAGGGAAAAGTTTGTTGAATTCTTGTGAAATGTGATTAACCACCATTCAGTTATGATTAAGTGTTATATACTTCCACTTAATCCAGCTCTAATCATCCAATTAGCAACAATGACATGTGATTAGCAAAATGTGATTTTACTAAGCAAGGGCAAATATGTCTTTTCATATAGGGCCCATGACAGCTGTATGACAGCTCACACACTCTCCAAATATCAGTTATGATGAGTTGGCATTGGTCTCATGGTCATTGGACTTGTATTTTGCATTTTCACTATGCCATGCTAAATTGTATAATTTTCAAGTGCAATTCATAAGTGATTTGGTCAAATAATGAACCTTAACATGTTATGACAGTTGAAACCACTTCTAATTGGCATATGTGAGGTGTTGCAAAAATCCCCATGCCAAAATTCCCATTATTTCTCAACTTGGACCATTTTGCCCTTGGATTTTTAACTGTACACTTGAAAATTGACTTTTTGCATTGACCATTTTTTGCTGAATTCCAATTATGCACCATGAAAGTACATGTCAAATGGAGTTTGCACATAAAAAGATCACTCAATTTGGACACTCCATGTGGAAGTTATGCCACTTTGATTATGGGTCATTTTTGAAATTGAATGGATCATAACTTGCCAACCATACATGGGATTTTCAAGTTCTTGGACTTTTTGGAAAGGTGAGACCAAGATCTACAACTTTCATGTTGAACAAATTTTCATTTTAAGCTTCCTTGGACATGTAAATTTGTGGTGAAAAACTTTCCATTTTGGGAAACTTCCATTACAAGTCACTTTCTATTTTTGGCAATTTTTGTTCTGACTTTATTTTCTCCATTCTTGAGCTTTGACATGTCAAATAACACTTGTTTCAACATGAATGAAGTGTATCCAACTCTCTTCCACCTCCAAATCCATCAAATCATGCACAGTTGACTACAGTTGACTTTTTCAACTGATAGATGAATTTGGCAATGCATAGATCAAACTGAGCTCCAATCTTGTGATGAAATGGCTCAAGGGTGAAACCCTAGCCTCAATATGCTCCATATAACCATGCAATGATCCCCATCTCCATCATAGACCCCATCTCCTTGCTATGCCCTGATTGGCCCAATGCAACTGATTAGGGTTGACCAGTGGTCAAAACCCTAATCTCAAGGAATATCATCAACCTCTTGATGATGACGAACCATGATGATGATGATGAATCATTTCAAACAAGATGAAGACCAGTCTCCTTTAGAATCACAAAACCCTAATTTGAACCTCCACACTCAGATAGTTAGTGATCCAGTCCAATGAAACCCTAGCTTGCACATAACCTCTTCATCTTCTGCTCAAGACTTGTGAGGATGACTTACACAATGTAACCACATGATATGCAATATGCAATGCCTAATGACCTAAAAATGATATGTAACATGTTATGCTAGTCCCAAGAGAGGAGGGCAAATTTTGAGGTGTTACAGCTGCCCCTATTCAATCCACTGTGAACCTGTCGATATGAATAGCCTCGGCTTTCAGATGATCAGGATGAAGAGTGATTGAATACCAAGAACAGACGAACAATTTGCACTCTGATGGGCAAATAATTAACAACGTCTGTCAGAATCGGCAAAGAACACAATCTTGAAGCAAAAATCCGTTTGGTACGGAAGAGTCGGCCTAATCACCGAAACAGCAACGTCGACCTGGATACCAAAATAAATGGTAACGCAGGGATAACCATGGCCTGAACACCACACATCCGCTGGGGATTATTATTCTCTTTTCTTTTTATGCTTTTCTCGAACCCCGAAATTTCTGATAATCTCTCTTTTTCTTATTTTCTTGAACCCCGAAATTTTCTTTTGCGCAAATGATCCTCGGATCACCGCATTTGAACCCCGCTCTCCTGTTTGCCAAAATAATGAACCCCATTCTCCGGTTTGAACCCCAGTCGCCTGACGATAACTTGCGATCGCCATTGTGAACCCCATCTCCAGAAAATGCCGCAACATCTCCCTTTCTCCATTTGAACCCCGTCTCCAGAAAATGTCTCCACATCTTCTTTTCTCCGTTTGAACCCCGATCTCCAATCTCTCGTGATAATTCCGCTGGCAACGCCGGAAATAACACCAAACACCACTCTGAGGGCGACATGTCAGAGGGTATACCTTCACAAAGGAAGGTAGCATGTGTATCTCTTCCTCAGAAGACACCTATAACGACCTCCATTGGCCTCAGCCAGAGTCTAAGGTGACACATGAACAGAAGATAATCCTAAGGACCTCATCCCGGATACATTCTTCAACTCCAATCTTCATTTGAACCCCAGAAAATGCCTTAGCATATACTCTTCTCTGATTGAACCCCGATCTCCAGAAAATGTCGCAACACTTCCCTTTCTTCATTTGAACCCCAGAATCGCGCTAATCGCGTAACGTCCTCTGATTTTATTTCCATCTCTGTTCGACGGAAAAATTTCCTCCAATATCGCACTACTGGGGAACATTGCTGATCCGACGTCGTGATGCTGAACTCCTCAGAGTAACACTTTCAACCAGACACTGACTGATGACTGGGAGAAAACTCGACGTTTACTGGACATCGAACAATGATGTTTACAGGCACCAAACAATGATGTTTACAGGCATCAAACAAGGATGTTGACAGGACATCAAACAAGGATGTTGACAGGACATCAAACAATGATGTTTACAAGACATCGAATCAATGATGTTTACAAGACATCAAACAAGGATGTTGACAGGACATCAAACAAGGATGTTGACAGGACATCAAACAATGATGTTGACAGGACATCGAACAATGATGTTGACAGGACATCGAACAATGATGTTGACAGGACATCACACAACGATGTTGACAGGACATCAAACAACGATGTTGACAGGACATCAAACAATGATGTTGACAGGACATCAAACAAGGATGTTGACAGGACATCGAACAAGGATGTTGACAGGACATCAAACAATGATGTTGACAGGACATCAAACAATGATGTTTACAAGACATCGAATCAATGATGTTTACAAGACATCAAACAAGGATGTTGACAGGACATCAAACAAGGATGTTGACAGGACATCAAACAATGATGTTGACAGGACATCGAACAATGATGTTGATAGGACATCGAACAATGATCGACCAGACATTAAACAATGACTGGGAAATAACTCGACGTTTACTGGACATCGAATGATGATGTTTACTGACACCAAAGAAAGCTCGACCAGACACTAAACAATGACTGGGAAATACTGCTGCTCCAAAATCCCGCTGCTGAACTCCTCGGAGTATCGTCTTCACTGTCCGGCAAAACCAATCCTCAAGCGGTAACCACAGCTTGAATCGCGCTGATCGCGTAACCTTTCCATCTCTGCCGGCGGAAAAACTCCTCCAGTATCGCACTACTGGGGAAATACCTTTGATCAAATCATGAGGCCAAACTCCTCGGAGTGACATCTTGCTTTGCGGATAACACCACCTCTCAAACAGTAACCACGGTTTGAGACTAGCTTATGCTTGCAATATGATGCATGATCGATTTTTCTGCGTAATGCTCCATAATCATGGAAATGCTACGCGATTTATTATTTTTCTATGCAACATGCTATGCTATTTTTCATGATGAATGTATAAAAAGTATCCCCTTCAAGGGATTCTGCTGAGGAGCATGAGACACTCTGCTGAGGAACTCGTCAATACTCCGACTCCACCCTGCTGGGGAATAAGCACTGCTGCTGGGAATAAGGCAACCCTTGCTGGGGAAGAACCTCCTTTGCACCCAATCCGCTCGGGAAACTGCTGGGAAAGAACCACCAACACTCTGTGGGGATACAACAGTCTTCGACTTGCTGGGGATATCAATCCTGACTCTGCTTCGAGAAACCCTCACAGATACCTGACGACTTCACTGGGGAAATGCTCACAGATACTCTGCTGGGAAAACAACCACCTCCAGGCCTGGCGACTGGGGAAGCATCGATCTAAAACCTGTTGGGGATAACCATCCTGACCCTGCTAGGGAAGCGAATGCCACTCCGCTGGGGATTACCCATGCAATCCATAGGTAGAATCAACTCAGCTGGGGATGCAAATATCCGTCTGCTACGGAAACTCGTCCAATCCACTGGTAGGATAAACACTGCTGGAGATATATTTCATTGAAACCCGCTCCACTCGGGGAATAGCAACCTTCAGGCTTGGCTGCTGAGGAAACATCGTTTTAAACCTGCCGGGGATAACCATCTCGACTCGGCTAAGGGATCCACAGACCTTGGATCTGCTGGGGAGAAGGTCCTCCTGACACTGCTTGGGGACTTAGCTGAGGAAATGAGAAAAGTTGGTACAGAACACCCGCCGACTCGTCGAACCATGGTATCCACCTCCCAATCTCGTATCAGCTTTCCACTTTTGAGAACTCCCAGACTCGTCTGGACCTTTTCTGCTCCATCATCTTGTATTCCCAATCGCTCCGCGCTCGACGGAGAACGAACTTCTGGGGCTATACAGACTTTCAATTTTCCGACTTTGAAGAGTCTTCTTGATTAATTCCCAAGGTCGTCGCACGTCTCAACGTCTCTCATCGCTTCTTTACCCATTCATTCGTTCCTGATTGGACCCTGCGGGGAACTTCCACAAACTTTCCAATCTTCCGATTTTGAAGAGTCTTCTTGATTAAAATCAAGGATCGTCATACGTCTCAACGTCTTCGTCATCCTTCATACATTCGTTCCTGATCGAACTCCATGGGGATTTGTTTATCCACAGCTTTCACATCACAACCTGCAAGTGAGTGAAAAATACCTAACAGTTCCTGCAAAACAGATCGTTAGATAAAACCGTGCCCCAGGCGTGTCAAGATTTCAACACTTGGGTCACTCGTCCTTCCGAATAAGATTTCCAGCTTTCAATCTTATAAACATGCATTGGAAGGGACCTGTATGTCTTAAAATGCAAGATTCTTTATCAAAACTATCGGATGTTTTTGCAATCAAAGCGGTAATGAAAAACAAAAACAAAATTATTTGACTGAATATGCATTTTATTGATTGAAAAATGTGTGGCTCAAATTGAGCAATACAAAGGAAGCAATTCCTGAAAAGAGGTAATCGCGCACAAAAGGAAAAATCTATCCTAATGGCAATGTGAAACCCGTGATCTCATCGAGTTCCAACTCGGTTACACCCCATATGTCCTCAGACTCTCCGTGCTTCTGCCTTCTGAACAAGACGTTTCTGATTGATCCCTACCGGGTATTATCCATGATGCTTTAACCAAAGCACAAACGATCATGCGGGACGCCGTTGTTCGTTTCAATCCCTCTTTTGCCTGGACCGCCCTTTCGGGTTTTCAGTCCACCGGGATACCCATTTTTGCCCAAGTCGCCTTTTCAGGTTTTCGACTTGCCGGGTGTACAGTTTTTCTTTTTATCCCTAATTTCTGCCCGAACCTCTTTCTGTTTTTGGTTCGCCGGGATGCCCATTTTTGCCTGGACTATTTTGTTCTTTTCGTCCAGCGGGTCTCTTATACGAAGTATTTTTTAACTGCGTCCGCATTCACAGGGGATGGAAAATCCTCGCCATCCATGGTCGTTAACAACAAGGTTCTGTCAGAGAAAACCTTCTTGACCACGAATGGACCTTCATAGTTAGGTGTCCATTTGCCCCTTCGGTCGTTTTGAGGAGGAAGGATCCTTTTCAGCACCATATCACCTACGTGATACACCCGAGGTCGCACCTTCTTGTCAAAAGCACGCTTCATCCTTTGCTGGTATAACTGCCCATGACAGATGGTTGCTAGCCTTTTTTCTTCAATCAGGCTCAACTCTTCATACCGGGTCCTTACCCATTCAACCTCTTGCAATTTCACGTCCATCAGGACTCTCAAAAGAGGGAATCTGAACCTCAACCGGTAGCACGGCTTCCATTCCATATACCAATGAGAAATGCGTTGCCCCAGTAGACGCACGCACCGACGTCCGATACCCAGGATACGGTTTCATACTCAATCACACCGTCGGTGCCTTCAAGCGTTATCCGGGCAACAAAAGCTCATTCACCTTAACCTCCCCATCAGACATCAGAATCCGTTCAGATTCGGGGTCAGGCCCCTCCTTCGGGATCGGTTACTCTCAATCTTTCGATTAGAGCACCTCGAGATGTCCTCATCAGGGAACTCAAACTTCATCGGTTGACAATCCTCAATGGGTTGTTGGGCGATGTAATCAGACAATACCCCTTGATTGCTCTCTGAGAGCACCACAAATCAGTCAACATTATTTTGCTCCTCACAACCCATCCGGTCGATGCTGGATTCTCACACCCATACTTGATCGGATCCATCTCGGAAATCCACAAAGTGTTATGAACCTGCATACACTGTCTCAGTCGGCGAGCAGCCTATGCCAAAGTACATCAAGTTCCCCGAGCAGTGAATGTATTGTTTCACAGTCGGTAAACTTTTTGCTAAGGTAAATTGCATGCTCTTTTCGACAAGACTCGTCATGCTGACCCACTTCACCTCGTAGACCCCTCGAAGGCTGTCAAGTACCAGATTAACAATCGCTCCTTCCACATGAGGTATCAGAATCAGAGGTTCCTGCAACTTATTCTTTTATTTTCAATGCCCGTTGGCAATCATTATTTCACCTGACCGTTTGATCTTTTCTTTCAACATCTTGAACATGGGTTCACTCGTGGCTGTTAGATGAGATGTGAACCATGACATGTAGTTCAATCCTTCTAAGAAACCACGAACCTCTCTTTCCATTCTCGGTTCAGGCATTTTTTTTTTTTTTTTTTTTTTTAAGCAGGATCAACCTTGATTCCCCTCTTTACAATGAACCCCAAAAGCTTACCGGACCGCACTCTGATAGTGCACTCATTTGAAGTCAACCTCAGTCTGAATTATCTCAACTTGTCAAATGACTTGCCCCGGTCAGCCAGATGCCCCACTTCTGTTTGGGACTTTGCTATCATGTCATCAACATAGCATTTGATTCCACGATGAATCATCTCATGAAACAAAGTCACCAGGACTCTCTGATAAGTAGCACCGGCGTTCTGCTTCTCTAGAGGACAGTCTCCTTTCCACGGTAGCTTGTGCGTAATGACACCGGTATCCGCCCTGGCATATCCTGACATGACCAGGTGAATGTATCCACATGCTCCTTCAACAGGACTACCATTCTGCTCTCGGCTTGCCTCTGAAGCGGCCCTAATTTCCATTTCCTTCCTGACCTCGGCGGTGCTTGGAATAACAATCTCAACCCGCTCCTCAAGCGACTGAATCACCTTCTCCTCTTGTTTAAACAACCTGGCTAATTCCGGCAGATCACAATCTTCTTCGTCTTCTTCTCCGGCATGATAGATCGGTTTGTCGAAGTCATATGAGGTGTAACCAAATTGTTATCAACGAGATCCGGAGAATTATTTTTGAATTCGGAACGAGACAAATCAAAAAAAAGAAAAATGAAAACAAACATTGCCATTTTTATTTGTTTTTTAAACTGCAAAAATAAATGAAAAACAGGGAACACCGCTTTTTGACTGAAAAACATCCCTTTATTAATGATGCAAAAAATGCAAATTTAAACATGAGGTGACCCTTACAATGGACCAATACGTATCGGGCAACACGCAAGGCTCTCATGCAGATAAAACTGAAAAACAGAAATATTACTCTTCCGGATGAGTGACAGTGATGATCTTTTTAAGCCTTCCAGCTTCCTGGTACGCACGGCTTTATCCAACCATCAAACTTGCAGCTACTGTCATGCTCTTCACCCATCACACAGACGTGATCTGAATCTTCAGTAATTGCACTCACCACTGCCTGACCATGCGCCGGCATGGGATTAGCATTAACATTTGGAGACGGTGCAAAATTAATAGCCTTGGAGTCTACCAGATCCTGGACAACATTCTTGAATGCTCTACAGCCCTCAATGTTATGTCCCGGTGTTCCATAATGAAATTCACACTGGGCATTCTCATCATAATTGGGTGGCCTCTGATCTGTTCTCATCGGAACCATCGCCCTCGGCTGAACCAACCCAAGATCCATCAATTTCTTAAACAGAACATCATATGTCACGGGTGGCCTGTCAAAATGGCGATCAACCCCTTTTCCCCTCACCTGATACCTAGCTCTCTGTTGAGGTGGCTGACGTTGCTGTCGTACTGACTGATTACCAGCAGGGATGGTTACAGCAGCAGTGTGCTGGTAGTAACGATCCCTACCGTGTTCTCTCTGGGCATACACAGCACTTGATTCACTCTCATTCTTGCGCTGACCGTTCCCAAATGGCTTCTTTGATCCTGATGCCGAAGCATTACCCTGTATCTTCCCCATTTTCAGCCAACTTTCAATTCTCTCCCCGGCCACCACAATGTCAGCAAAATTGGTGACGGGACAACCCACCATTCTTTCAGCAAAAACCCCCTGCAGGGTACCCATGAAGAGATCAGACATCTCTCTGTCAACCAATGGAGGTTGCACTCTGGCCGCCAACTCCCTCCACCTCTGAGCATATTCTTTAAACCCCTCGTTATTCTTCTGAGACATACCCTGCAGCTGGGTACAACTCGGAGCCATATCAGCATTGAACTGATACTGTTTAAAGAAGGCATCGCCAAGATCCTGCCAGCTTTTGATATCAGAAGATTTCAGCTTGGTATACCATTCCAAGGATCCTCCAGACAGACTGTCTTGGAAGAAGTACATCCAAAGCTTTTGATCTGTGGTGTATGCAGAGATCTTGCGGACAAACGCCTGCAGATGGGTTTCAGGACATGAACTCCCATTATATTTGTCAAAGGCAGGCGCCTTGAACTTTTGTGGGATCACAATCCCCTCGACCAGCCCCATGTTGGACATGTTGACAAACCCCGGAGTAGCATGGCTTTCCAGAGCCCTTACCTTCTCTGCCAGCAACTGAATCTCCTTGTTCTGTGGCGGAGCACTGTACGGGCCAAACGGTTCGTTGTGCATCGAGAACTGATCAGCTTCTCGGTCCTCCTCCCTGTCGTCGTCAACCCCAAAGAATGGTGGGAACAGACTATCCTTCAGATTATGCCCCAGACCGGGCCCACCACCAGCATTATCATTTACCATACCCACAGTTGCTCTTTTTCCACCGTCTCTGGATCCACCGAGCCCCTGGTTGGAGACACCATCCAGGTTAACAACACTATTTGCAGCCGAGGCTCGCTCGAGCTTTTCAACTTTGTCAGCCAAAGCTTTCTGACCAACTGCAAAACCCTGCATGATGTTGATCAGCTCAGTCATCTTGTCCTTCAGCTCGAGGATATCTGTGTTTGGGAGATCCATCAGTCTGGGAGTATTGCGTCTTGTGAAGTATCTGTGAGGACGGGTTGAGTGCAAAGGTACAATTCTGCGAGCACGAGCAATGATTCCTGCAAAACAGCAAATAGGTTAATATGCATGAATGCAACGTCTATCCATATGAGGAAGCTTCTGTCTTTTGATCCTGGTTTCATTGAGACAGATAATAATCCGGCATCCACATTTTGAAATTCATGATGTCTCTCAACCAGAATCTCAATCAATAATGCTCCCCATATGGCTAGACGTAGGTTTAGTGCAGATGAATGCAAAATGAGAATGATGCAGATGTATGCAATGCACTGGGCCATCCTCCAAGTCATCTGATCATCTGTTGCTCTGAGTCACAGCCTTGATCTCTGAACCGATCACAACCATCTGAGGGAATATGTAACCACAAATCCAACTCAAGGGTTCCGAAATAAACGGAAGACAGATACATCATCATCATCATCAGTCTCTGAGCAGATACCCATAACCATCTCTGAATCGGCCCGGGGAATCCTGAAATAAACGGATCCCCACTGATAAGTAACTCGGCCCGGGGAATCCTGAAATAAACGGATCCCCACTGATAAATACCACGGACAGCACTCCGGCGTCTCAGAAATAAACGACCATAAATCCGACTTATAAATATGACTCTGATCCACAGAACAAATAGTCACCATCTGAGTCACCATCTGAATATGTATGTGAAAGAATCACCCTCCCCTCACAGGTAAATTCTAATCAGGTCATCCTAAGGCGGATAATAGTCTCGACAATCGGGCAGAGATACTCAATGGGTTTGCCCTTTCGGGTGTGCCATTGTAGCTCTCCTGAGATCGTCTAAACCAAAGATCCGGGAAATGGTCGGTCACCAGAGTCAACAGCCCAAAAGAGATAACCCAACCAAAGTGGAAAACCCCACTGGAAGAGCACTTCTCAGATGAACCTCGTCCGACTTGTGGTATGTCACGTCGCAACAATGTGCCCAACCGGCATGTGAGCGACGTGAGACCACACTAATCCTAGGTGTATACTCGGGCCTGGGTTTTAGCCCCACTCAGAACACCCACCCCAAAACAGAGGAACTACCTGCACAGAGGACGGCAACAACATGATAGTATGATGCATGCAAATATTTAATGCAAATATATACATTGGTTAGAATAATAAATGCAATAAATACAACAAAACAAGCAACCTAAACTATCCTAGAACGCTAGGAAGGACTCGCTTAGGGAAGATGGACCAGCACAGGTCAACATCTCAAGTCGCCAGCAGAGTCGCCAGCTGGCGTATCCACGAAAAAACAACCGGCGGGCTAAAACAAAAACAACACAGAGCCGCCACTGCGCGTTATTTATCCCAAGATAGGGAAAGGAAACGCTCAGAGAAACCTGGAAAGGAAATGGTCTCGCGACCAAAGAGAAAGGGTAAGGGAGTCGGTTACGCAAGGGGAAGGTATTAGCACCCCTCACGTCCGTCGTACTCGACGGGATCCACGCTCTAAGAAAAGAAAAGGTTGCTAAAACATCACACACACACACAAGGAAACGCAGGTGGGGTTAAGAGAAGGGAGCTCGATAGGACATCGCATCTTATGCCTACATATCTCGTCTGGAACGAGAATCAGAGCTGCTGTAGTTCGGCTCACGCACGCCAAACAAACAAACAAACACAGGCAAACATGGAGCCTGAATGCCAGTCTCTGGACTTACATCAGCATCCGAACCAAAACACACACAAAAGGGCAAACGTGGAGCCCGACCGCCAATCACTGGACTTACGTCGGCATCCGAACCAAACACACACAAGAAGATAACAAGCAAACACACACAAAAAGAAAAAAAGTGCCCGGAGAGGTCTCGCACGACCTCCTGCCTACATACCTCGTCTGGAACAAGGATCAGGGCGATGTAGTTCCCCCTCAAGGGAAAGAAAATCTAGCCAGAAACCAAGGGAAGACACACTACCAGGGAGCTGGACTCGAGCTTAGTGTTGTCATGCATCATTGCCCTACGTTGAGGTTTCTACCTACTTGCACAACTGCAAGCTAATCCTATCCAGGAAGAAAGCAAGCATACAAGCATACAAGCAAACAGAGCAAACAAATATTCACAAAGCACACACTATAGCCAATCAAGTGGGCTCAAACAATGGGTTTGACTGCCGAAGCAAGTCATCTGTACATGGGTAGTATTCGCTCTTAACCTTGCCATTACGAGGCTAAGGTGAAGCAGATGAAAGGTGAGTGAAGATTAGACTTCACAGCTCTTATCCCTGACCAGGGAGAGCTTCAGACAAAGGAGCGTGGGTCCAGAATGGAGGGACCCTTCTACGCTCAAGACTCTGACTCGATTGTGCAACAGCACAGGATCTTGGGTTTGTGTCCCAATGCATCAACACACAGCCGTGTGAGCAGAGGGACGACTCACAGAATAGTGGGGGATAGATTGCATATCCCTTTGATCCACCAATTGCCTCATAGAGGTCTTTACCTGCTTGACACAAATGTAAACAACCACAAACATCGCCTCTTAAGGAGGACTTCAGACAGCTGCCTGGCCAAGTAACAGGCCAGGTCTTCCAGACTACATGAAGAATAGAAGTCCTACCTCAAGTGGTTTAAAAACCAAGCAGCAGCAAGCTAGTTCTTAAAGAACTGTAAGCGACTAAATGTACCTGAAATCAATCAAGTATCATCAGTACTCAGACAAACCAACAGTAAACAGCAAATGTTAATCTATACAGACAACACAATTTAATGCACATAAGTGCAAGCTATAAGCTCAAGCTCAAGCTTCACAACCTACAAAACAAAGTCATGTTAGTTCACAACACTAAACAATCTCAATTTAATTGACTTGAAGCATTCTCCTTGAGCATTATGCATTTCATCCTGAAAAGTCAAACCAAATGTGAGAAACTAGACCCCTAGGCCAAGCCTAGGGTCCACAAGGGAGAAAAAATCCTAAACAGCAAGAAATTCTCAACCAAAACCAAATTAACACAAATAGAAAGCAAATGCAATTGATCCCATACTCATATCATTCACCATATTCATTTCATGACCAAAACAAGTCAAACTAGGTCAAATGCAACATCCAATGTCCAAACAGAATGAATTCTATCAAAAGCATACCAAAATGATTCCAAAAATACTCAAATAATTCACACATAAACAGGACATATTCAAGGTATAGCATGTCAATTTTCAGCTCAATTGGACAAAAGGAACTAGGTCAATGAAAATCAAGAAATCCAGACACAATTATTCAAGCCAATTCAAGGTATCAACACATGCATTCACTTCAAAAATTCATAGCAGAGTGAGAACAATTAAGAAATGAATGGGACCAAAACAGTGATGTCCTACAATGTGTCTATAATCAACATACCAAATTTCCCATTCATCCAAAACCATATGAGAATTTCACACAAGATATACAAACATGTGTCACATAAGGTTGCACAGTGAACCAACAGAGAAGAAAAATATCAATCAAATTGAAAATGCCATAGAAAAATCCAGAAAAATTCACAAGACATCTCAACATATCAATGATCATTCCTACAAAATTTCAATCCAATCCAACAATCATAGGTCATGCAAACAAATTCATGAAGTTGACCTAGCTAGGTGTGACACAAATTGTCACACCTAGATTCAAAAAAATCATATCTCAATCATCAGGTATCCAAAAATCACAAACTTTATATGGAAATCACCATCAACATGTCCAGAATGAGCACAAAAAATTTCAATCATTTCTTTAAATGTATGAGCATTTCATGATGAAAATGGCAAAACATGTAAAAAATACACACAAGTCAAAGATCAATAGGCCAGGTCAACATTTCACCATGCACAACTTTTGCAACCATGCCTATAAAATTCTAGGGAAAATTTGGGATCCATCAAAAAAATCCTCATTATTTTTGGATTAGTAATTATTTTTTTTATGAATTTTTTAAGTTAAAATGAATTGTTGAATAATTATTTAAATGTGTTAGTTTAATTAAAATGTTTTAATAAGCTTCAGTGGCACGTTTGTAATTAACCCTGGCCGGTCCCAAAACGCGCAGCTTAACTAAATGAGGTGGCATGCGCTGGTTGGTTCTTCCTGGCGCCAAACATGAATTCGAAATGGCCTTGCAAATTTGAAGATCAAACACGAAAAAATTCCAGAAAATCAACAACAACTTCATCGTTTTTTCCAGAATTTTGCAAGAACTCAAGAACATCAAACCTCCACTAAAATGTGCAAATGGATATCCGTTGGAAAGGTCTAAGTGTATACATTCCAAATATGTAACCTAAATTGCCTAATTCTCACTACATAATCCGGATCGAGCATTTAAAGAAACAACATCAAAACTAAAAATCACGATTACTTCTTCAGCAGTTCACCAAATCAAAAACTGAACCTAGCATGTTGATCTACGTTGGATGAACTACAATAAGCATATCACAATTCAAGAAACCGTGAGATTCGATTTTAGGTACCTTGAATGGAGCAGTGATGAATCTTGAAGCCTTGGCGCGTGTTGATCCAAAACAGATGCAAGAGAAGCTTCAGGATGTTGACTGGAGATGTTAGGTTCTCTCGAAATTGCTTCTAGTGGAAGAATTTGCAAAATGCCATGGATGCACACACTTTGAACAGTGGAGATTCGTGGAGTTTCTTGATGCCAATTGCCAAAACAGTTGAAGAAGGAGATGAATGGAGAAGGCAGCAAAAGGAACCACACGAATTGATGAAGAATTGAAGGAGTTTTGCTCAATTTTGTTCTTGAATGTTCTTGAGCTTTTGGAGAATTTGGAGGGAAAAGTTTGTTGAATTCTTGTGAAATGTGATTAACCACCATTCAGTTATGATTAAGTGTTATATACTTCCACTTAATCCAGCTCTAATCATCCAATTAGCAACAATGACATGTGATTAGCAAAATGTGATTTTACTAAGCAAGGGCAAATATGTCTTTTCATATAGGGCCCATGACAGCTGTATGACAGCTCACACACTCTCCAAATATCAGTTATGATGAGTTGGCATTGGTCTCATGGTCATTGGACTTGTATTTTGCATTTCCACTATGCCATGCTAAATTGTATAATTTTCAAGTGCAATTCATAAGTGACTTGGTCAAATAATGAACCTTAACATGTTATGACAGTTGAAACCACTTCTAATTGGCATATGTGAGGTGTTGCAAAAATCCCCATGCCAAAATTCCCATTATTTCTCAACTTGGACCATTTTGCCCTTGGATTTTTAATTGTACACTTGAAAATTGACTTTTTGCATTGACCATTTTTGCTGAATTCCAATTATGCACCATGAAAGTACATGTCAAATGGAGTTTGCACATAAAAAGATCACTCAATTTGGACACTCCATGTGGAAGTTATGCCACTTTGATTATGGGTCATTTTTGAAATTGAATGGATCATAACTTGCCAACCATACATGGGATTTTCAAGTTCTTGGACTTTTTGGAAAGGTGAGACCAAGATCTACAACTTTCATGTTGAACAAATTTTCATTTTAAGCTTCCTTGGACATGTAAATTTGTGGTGAAAAACTTTCCATTTTGGGAAACTTCCATTACAAGTCACTTTCTATTTTTGGCAATTTTTGTTCTGACTTTATTTTCTCCATTCTTGAGCTTTGACATGTCAAATAACACTTGTTTCAACATGAATGAAGTGTATCCAACTCTCTTCCACCTCCAAATCCATCAAATCATGCACAGTTGACTACAGTTGACTTTTTCAACTGATAGATGAATTTGGCAATGCATAGATCAAACTGAGCTCCAATCTTGTGATGAAATGGCTCAAGGGTGAAACCCTAGCCTCAATATGCTCCATATAACCATGCAATGATCCCCATCTCCATCATAGACCCCATCTCCTTGTTATGCCCTGATTGGCCCAATGCAACTGATTAGGGTTGACCAGTGGTCAAAACCCTAATCTCAAGGAATATCATCAACCTCTTGATGATGACGAACCATGATGATGATGATGAATCATTTCAAACAAGATGAAGACCAGTCTCCTTTAGAATCACAAAACCCTAATTTGAACCTCCACACTCAGATAGTTAGTGATCCAGTCCAATGAAACCCTAGCTTGCACATAACCTCTTCATCTTCTGCTCAAGACTTGTGAGGATGACTTGCACAATGTAACCACATGATATGCAATATGCAATGCCTAATGACCTAAAAATGATATGTAACATGTTATGCTAGTCCCAAGAGAGGAGGGCAAATTTTGAGGTGTTACACCATGTTGCCATGAGACTCTTTTTTAACTTTCCTTTGAAGTTGTCCTTTTGGAAGTTCTCCTTCTTGCTTTTGTCTCTTTGGAGATCATGACATTCATTAATGAAGTGCCCAGGCTTGTTGCAGTTGAAACAACCATCCTGATCTTTAACCCCAGATCCTGACCCTTTGAAGTTATCTTTCTTACCAGAGAATATGTTATTCCTTTAGCCAGTTGTCAAAATCTTCTGATGATAAAAGCTAGTTCATCACCATCAGATTATTCACTAGAAGTTTCATCATGAGTGGCTTATTTAAGCTTTTTAGTTTGAGAAGATCTCTCAAAAGAATATAAAGCCAAGGTTTTAACTTGTTTTTCAGTCTCATCTCCATTTAACTCCATTTCATGACTTTCGAGGTTGCTAACAAGACTCTCAAGATTTATAGAGTTTAAGTCTTTAATTGCTTGAATAACAATTACTTTTGGTCTATATATGGCAGGAAGACTCCCAAGAGTCTTCTTAACATGATCTATTATAGTATAACTCTTATTTAATACATGAAGCCAAGACACAAGAACTTGAAATCTTGAGAACATGGATTCAACGTTCTCATCCTCCTTCATTTTGAACAACTCATATTGCTGAACCAGAATATTAGCTTTAGACTTTTGTAGTTTTTGATTACCTTCATATGTAGCATATAGAGACTTAAAGATAGTAGGAACAATAGATTTATCAATAATGTTTATGTACTCATAATTAGGCAAGGCATCAACATGAATGCCTCTCACTCTATGATGTTTTCTATAGATCTTTTTATGATTAGGAGTGAGAGACTTCCTATCGGCAACACTAATAACACCATTAACATGGAATCCAATGCCATCTTCAAGGATGTCCTACAACTCATCATCCAACCTAATGATATGAGTATAAATCTTGCTCTTTCACCATTTAAACTCAGTGCAATCACCACTGAATGTTGGTGGTCTAGCAATATAACCATATGTACTTTGATTGTTGTTGTTGTTGCCACAAGGAGTATCTTTTTCAAGACTAGTTTCAGGAGAACCACTAGCCATGGGGAAAGAAGTGGAAATTTTATCAGGATATTTTATGTACCATTGTTAAGTGTTAATGTACAGACCATGCTCTAATACCAACTGAAGGTGGGAAAATTACACAAGAAATGGGGGTTGAATTGTGTGCTAAAAAAATTGTTCAGCTTCTGAACTCAGAGTTTAAGAGTTTGAACTATGTTCAGAGTCTGTTGACAAAATATATATAATAATAGCAATAAAAAATAAACTTCAAAAGTAAATGCAATTAACACACAAAAGTTATCCTGATTCCTCGCCTCGACTAAGAATAGTTCAGAGCCCTTGCCTTAACAAGATCTTTTCATTATAATCAATCATATCATAAATGCTTAAGCTATTGCTTAAGACTTCCTGCTCAAACACCCCCGAATGAGACTTCCTTGCTTAAGCCACAACTCAAGACTTCCCGCTAAAACCCTCTGGTTTGAGACTTTCTGCTTAAACCCTCTGGTTCAAGACTTCCTTACTCAATCTACCTATAATGAGACTTCCTGATTAAACCCTCGATTCAAGACTTCCTTGCCTAAGCACGCAGGCGAAAGACTTCTTCAGCTTTAAACAAACTTTTTAGCAAATTAGTCATAAGTATAATAATTATGCAATAATTACAAAGTTTTTCAACCTTTCTAATATTTCTAAGATATATTTGAGATAAGAAATCTTACAATCTTATGCTATAACATTTACAATAATAGCTCATAGTTATGTTAAGATCTTTGTATATGTTGTGATGTTGTAACCTTCCTTTGAATCTTCAACTTCCTTTTATTGAGATAGAAAAAAAAGTCGTTGGAATTGTGAACAACAACAACCTTAGTGAATAAGTATGCCAATTGAGATGTTTGAGAGTTGCTTTTGGTCTGAAGCTTTATGCATTAAGTAATATTGTTGCTCTTAATATCTTTCATCATACTAGCTATCTACCAAAAGGTAGAACGGTCTGAAGACGTCACATCCACTTTTCTTTAGCCTTATAAAAGCTAAAACCCTAGTTGACTTTGTCAAATATTTGGGGCTTTGATTAGACAAAACTGCTTCAAATCAGTGTACGGATCAACTGCTCTTTATATCTTTAGAATCTGAGTTGTCATCAAAATTTGGGCCATGAGGCCAGAGTCTGATGCCTTCAGAGGCGATGAGTATCTTCAGATTATGATCATCCAGAATAGGAGTATTGTTTCTTCACTTATGATTTCAACAATATTAATGATGAACTATTTAGTTTAGGATCCTACACTCTTGAACATATGTTAGGAAACTCTATTATTATTTCAATACTTTGTTACCATCAAAACCTTTTAATGGACTAACAAATCTTGTTCAAACAAAATTATGTTTTTAGGATTATTATTTTTTGTGTTTAGTCAAAGTTTTTAATCTTTACTGGCAACCCAATCATAATTCAATCAATAAACAATCATAAAAATTAGGCCATGTGGCTTTCCATATCATAGTTTATTACTTGAATCCAAACCAGTAACTAATTTTATGGATAAAAGATAAAAACTTTAGGATGTGTTTGTTTTAAGGTTTAAAATTATATTCTTTGGAATGATATTCTTAGGATTATTATTTTCAAAAATATTATTTCAATTTATGTTTTTGATAGAAATTTAGATTCCTAAGAATAACTCTAAAATTTATTTAATTTAAAATTAATATAAATTATAAAAATAATAGTAAATATTATTGATAGTAAGAAGTTATGACTAATTGAGTTTATTTATATGACAATGTTATATTTTTCTTTAAGTCTTAGAATAGAGGCAAAATATCATTTTTGGTCCTTTAACTTTATCTTGGGGTCCATTTTGGTCTCTCAATTTTAAAAAGTGTTAAGTTGATTCTTTAATTGTTCAAATAGTATCACAACTGTTCTTTTCGTCCATTTGGCTGAAATGACAATTGTATATGTATGTGTGGCAGGTAACATGGATTTGATATTTCATATTCTTCTTCCATCCTTAAGTTTCGTTCTATTCCTCCCTTTCTTGCTAGGTTTTCCCCAAACCGGTTTAAGGTTCCACATTTGGCAGAGGTCTATATTGAAACTGGTCGTGGAAATTGAAGTAACCATCAACAATGAATTATGGCGATGTTCAAGCGAATCGAAGCAGAAGGGCTTTGTAAGTTTTTATTCCAATGTATACAAATGCTCCAATATTTGAAGGAAACCCTTATGTCGATGTGGAGACATGAATGTTCTTCGCAAGGCCTCAACTATTATGAACTTTAGGAAACAATTTTGGGGATGTCGATATTTTAAGGTAAGAACGAATTAGAATTTTTTCTTCTCCGCTGATTGTTCTGATATAGACCATTTACCAATTTCACAGGGTTTCAACACGAGTTGAATGTGGATTTTTTATTGGTTTTATGAGGATGTGATGAATGAGAAAGACCAATTTATGAAGAAGCAAAATAGTAGGTTGGAGAAGCTATCAAACGAACTTGATGCAACAAAAATGGAGGTAGAGAATCTTAGGGCTACAAACGAGGAGTTGGAGCAACAATTGAGGAAACTACAAATTCAAATGAAGAAGATGGTGAAATGGATTTTTTTTAAGAGCATGTTTTGTATTGTTTTATGTGTGTTGGTATTTAGAATGTTGTAACAAGTGTATGAGATTGAATTAGTTTGAATTTGTTTTTATCAGTTTGAATGACATAATGTTTGCATCAATTAATGTTACCAAGTTGTATCAATTAATGTAAGAACATAATTTGTTAATGTTATAAATTAACACCAGTTACTGTGTGTATCAGTTAATTGTGTAGCAATCAATCTGTGTTTGTTTATGAATTATGTATCCGTTAGTGTGTATCAGTCAATTGTGTATCAATTAAGATATCAATTATGGTTTATATCAAAACATTTTATACCAAAACAGATAAAACAAGGCACAATTTATATATACCGAAACACATTACATTTATATCAATTATGGTGTATACCACTAATATTTTGCATTACATAGGTTCAAAAGGAACTGCATAGGTTCAAGTGGCATTGCATAGGTTCAAAACACATTACATTTCCTAAACACGTTGCATAAGGGCACATGTTCAAACTTAAACTAACATATAACTTAAACTGAGTTCAACATATAACATGACAAACAATTCAAAGTTAAACTAAATTTTCTTCTTTGGTGTGGTTCTCTCTGTTGTTGTTGTCCTTCCTGTTGTTAGCCTAACTACATGAAGGTGGCAAGAAACACAAGAGGAGGGGGGGTGAATTGGGTTTTAAAAATGAAGGCTTTTTAAAACCAACACAATCAAACAACAAGACGAACAAGAAAAATAAAAAAGTTATTTTTATACTGGTTTGTTGTTAACGAAGCTACCTCCAGTCCACCCTACCAAGGTGATTTTGCCTTCTCAACAAGGACTTAATCCACTATAACTGAAACTGATTACAAACACCACAAAGACAACTCAC
Source organism: Lathyrus oleraceus (assembly GCF_024323335.1). NCBI lineage: Eukaryota > Viridiplantae > Streptophyta > Magnoliopsida > Fabales > Fabaceae > Lathyrus > Lathyrus oleraceus. The sequence goes on along the minus strand of NC_066583.1, from coordinate 150,087,153 downwards.
CTTTGTCTTCTTGAGTCTATCTTACTAAAACATAGTCATTCAAGGAATACACTCAAAATATGAGATTTACAAGACCGTGTTTACAAGAATGATTCTAAGAAAGCAGATTAACACAAGTTTAGTACAATGGAATATTCATACAATAACTGTCATACCCCGATTTTGGCTTTGAATTTTTTTTATCAACCTTTCGTTTGCATTCCTTTTTCATGATCATTTCATCTGGTCATGAATCCATCCACCGACTTGTTTCGCTGAGACTTGTTATCACCTGCTATTCCATAAACCTTTGGGCCTCGTCGTGTTGTCTTGAGATAGAGTGATTATTTTCCCTTGGTCAAGCAAGACATGGAATCCTTTATCATGTGATAAAATCAGTTATTACTTTGATGTAATGACTGGTCAGATTGCGTTAAAAAGCTTACACCCATAAACATGTGTTTGATCAAATTGTGTAAAAGGAGGTGTAGCGATATGTTTTACACATCTTTGAGTTTTGTTTGCTTTGCGTAAGAATTGAGTAAGAGGCTCTAGGACTGCATTTGGGGGAAATGATCGATTTAAGGAAAAGGTTATAATGAAGAAGAATAGAATCTGAATCTTTCTATGTTTGAAAATTCATTCATAAAGTTACGTCTATTATTGAGGATATTTCATCAGATGGGCGTTGTTTATGATTGCAAACCCAATTCTTTAACTTATGATTACTTGATTCATGGGTTGTGTGCCAAAGGAAGAACAGAGAATGCCAAGGAATTGTATCATGAAATGAAGACCAAAGGTTTCACTCCGAATAGTAAATCTTATAATTCACTTGTCAATTCTTTGGCACTCGTTGGAGAGATCGATGATGCGGTAAAAGAGGCCATGAGGTTTCTACAAGAGTTGCAAGAAAAGGACCTTGTAGATGGACATACTTACAGGAAGCTTCTTTATGTACTTGAACATGATTTTGGGAATTCTGAAGACATAATTGATTCAGGTCCAACTTTAATTTCACCTGGAAATTCTTGGTAAACTCTTGGATCTATTTGGCACGAAGTCCTCATGACTCAAAATGCAGAATCGTCAGATCTTAGAATCCAAAGATAGACTTCAAGATGCAACATGTTTGGTTTAGAATTTCGGTTTGAAATCGCATTATCCGAACAAAGTTCTAGGGTAACAGACATATTTATTTCAAATACCATCAATGGAAATACATCATGTTGTCGGTTACAAGCAATCCTAGGTTCTGAATAATATTACAGCCAAGCCAAATGGAAGAAATAATTTTCTAAAAAACAACAAAGAATACACATCATCCTGTCATGACAGTCGCCCATGCCCTTCCCTGCATTATGCTTCCACAGACCGTTTAGGAACCGCAGGGGTATCCTCCAGCACCATACTCTGACCTGCAAATCCAAGAGCCAGCAGTACCGTGCCGTCAGTGTGAACAAGAGTCCATGTGCGCCAGGGAAATGCAATTGAATACATGGTTTGTTTCTGTTGTCGCCGCCTGCTATAAGTCTAGTACCTGCTGCAAGCCAAATCCAAACGTGTATAACATAAACCCAAAACTGCAACCTGCAAAAAACCGCAGAAGCTCCACATTAATACAAACAGCAAGTCAAGGAGATACTTTTACTGATGGGTCGGTTAAATACACAATGACTTCTATGATGTACCTAAACCTGCGATGTCTTTAGTTGTACAACCTGTCTCAAAAGATTCTGGAGAGCAATTTTCGAAAGCTTTGAACCGCTTCCAAAGAGAGGACCCTACATTCCGTGTTGGCTTGGACCCAGGGAATGGGCAGACAATCATTTCTGGAATGGGAGAAACACACTTAGATATCTATGATGAACGCATTGTGAGGGAATACAAGGTTGATGCAGTTGGAAAGCCCCGTGTAAACTTCAGAGAAACTGTTACTCAGCATGCTGATTTGGATTATTTACATAAGAAGCAATCTGGAGGGCGAGGACAATATGGACGTGTGATTGGGTATATTGAACCACTTCTTACTGAGTCGGGAACTAAGTTTGAATTTGAAAGCATGCTTGTTGGCCAAGCTGTTCCATCAAATTTTGTCCCTGCAATTGAGAAAGCTGCCAACTCATGTGCATTAATTGGACATCCAGTTGAAAATCTCCGAGTTGTCTTGACAGATGGTGCTGCTCATGTTGTTAATTTCAGTGAACTTGCCTTTAAAATGGCTTATGTCTATGCTTTTAGACAGTGTTACACAGCTTCCAGACCGGTTATATTAGAACCTGTTATCAAACCAGGACAGATGTTATTCCAAAGACTGAACCTCATGCCATAAACCAAATAAACTCTGCAATAGGCAGTACATCAAGGTACACAACTTGCAACAAACCAACATTACCACATGAGCATAAAACCAACTGCAGCACCACCACATGAGTGTGCTCATTCCTTGCTCACAGTACACCACATTACCTGGCCAAAGCCTCAAATACAATTGGCCCTGCAGTAGACATTGGTTCAGAGCTTCATTAAACAAAAAAAAATGAATGGAAGCCACAACAATTTTTGCAAAAAAACCTGCTGGATACCATTGCCCTGTTTGAGCCAACCAAGAACCGTAATGCAACCCACAACAAACCATACAGTGACCAAGTTATGAACCTGTTACATAACCAGCAGGAAATCATCTAACAATTCCATATCAGGGATTCACTTCAGGTCATACATCAGACCTGCCATGATGGTTTAGCAACAATATGTCAAATCCTGCAATGCAAAATATTGAGCAAGGAACCATCCTGCACAACAACATGACATGCTGAAATACTAAAGGCCAAGAGATCACCACAAGCGACAGTCCAATGCAGAAAAGCACAAGCATACACCAAATAAGATCCTATAGAAAACCAGGTTTTATAGTGGAGGCCATTCACGAGCTTTGATCCAATTTGCTGCAAGATAATGTGAAGCAATTTACACTGCAAAAGGCCTTGCCTGTCAGGAATAAAAAGCACCAGTCCAAATCATAACATGTAAAATCAAGGTATGGAATCAAGATGGCAAGACAAATCATGAAATGAACCCATGAGTATTCTGCAGTATGAAAGCATGAGGCAACATATAAGCCAATGGACTATGATCATGAACACATCAAGTCAGAAATGTAAGCCATTCACCTGCTGCAAAATGAGTGATGACCACTTCCACATCAACACGGCTCAATGCATGGCTTCAAGCCATTCCATGTCAGAACCTGCAAAGTAGCAATAATCAGCAACAGGGAAATGGTTTACAGGAGTTCAGTTCATCATCATTCACAATGTGGTAGCAACAAGTATATTCATTATGGATATCATCTTACATCACACTAAACCACATCAGTCTTGCATCCTGCAGCATCCATGTTCATCATCAAGCCAAGGCGTAACAGCTACAATGAGGTTCTTAATGAAAGCAGTCAAGTTGTTCAGTCCAAAGAAACATGAAATAAATTGGTAAATGCAATCCATCATCAGTGGAAATCATGTTGGTGAACCTGTTTTGAAACCCTGTTGCAGAAGCAAGTTGAAGCCAAGCCAAACCTCCAAAGCCATTGAACCTCAACCAAACCAACTGAGTTTTCTGACAACAAAAAAAGTCAATGCAGTAAAAAGAATAAGGTAATTAGCAAAGGCAGTAATTCAAGAAAATATCCCAATTTGGCATAGAGACAACAATGAAGAAGAAAGCGTGGCTCAAATTACCTGTTACAAATCCATACATCAAAAAGGACCACTCCAATTTCTGAGCACAAAAAGGCTTTGGCTGGGATACTTCTTGGATCCACCATAGCAATCCGAAAACCCTAATTCGCAGAACATAAATAGAGAGGGAGAGAAAATCAGTAGAGAGGAGCACAACAAAAATCGGAGGCGGAAAAGAGACTATAAACCCTAATAAAAAAAAGAGGAATTAACAACAGAGAGAGGTGGAAGCGAAAATCTGAGAAAAAACCTAAAAACCCCAAAATCGTTCACCTGGAGGCCAGCTTCTGCGCATCCTTCACCGCCACACTTTGTAAGAGCTTCCTTCTCCTTCTTTTTATCCTTCTCATGTGCTTGTTGACGAAACATTGTGAGAGTTGAGAGAGGTTGATTCGCTGAGTTTGAGAGCGTGAGAGGGTTTCGTTGATGAGTGATTTCATAACAGGGACGAGAGGGGCGAGTTCGTTGAGATTGCCGTCGTTGGGAAAGTTTGAGTTCGTGAGGTTGGGGAGAGGGTGAAGGAAGACGAACATCTGTGTTCTCCGTTTCCATTTTTTTGTTTTTTTTTTCCTTTTTTAATTTTTTTAATTTAATTTAATTTGTTTTTAACACAAAAACCATAAAAAATGTTTAATTTGTTTTTTATTTTAACTCTTTTTATTTTTATCCCGGTTTATATATTCAACGTAGCAGCACAATATTAAATAACCCTGAGTGGTCTGGTAGAGGAGGGCAGTGTTCATATTCTTGAGTGGGGTGGGTTCAATACTCATGTGTAGCATTTTCCTTTGCATTTTATTTCTTTTAGTTATTTTATTTTTCTTTAGCATTTTCATTTATTCTTATGTTTATGCCTTTATTACACTCATATGTTCATTTTGTTAAGTTGTTGTCTTCTAATTTAATTCAAAAACCATTTTAAAACTATAAAAATCATGTTTTTCTCGATTTAATATCGAGCCCATTTTTCACACCCTTGTAAGTCGATTGCTTTTTAAGCATCGCCATCAACCTCACATAGCTTACTCTTGGGCTTCCTTACAATGAGACATGTCCCTTGCACTTACACTCATACATTGTTTAATGCTTCATTATTTCATTCTTTGATTGTTTGATTCGATTATATACTTGTTTATATCTTACTTGTTTGATTAACTGTGGCCTACTTGTATGGTGTATGAGGCATGTATTATTATTGTTTGTTTGCCATGAACAATCCCCATTCATAACAAATGTATCCCTCTCCCATGAAAATGTATAATATTTATTCTTTCATTCTTTATTCATCTGTAAATACAAGAATTAAAATGAGCATTCGATAACCATTGCAAAGCAAGATCAAAACCTCGATCCAACGTCGAGTAATCATTTTTTCAAAACCTAACAGAACCAGCACGTATTCATCCACCCTTTTGTAAGCCGATTGCTTTATGCATCGCCATCAACCTTGTAAGTCGATTGCTTCATGCATCGCCATCTACCTTTATCCCTAACATTTCTCCTTGCTCCACTCGTCAACTCTTGTTCCGATTAGGTAGCACCCATTAGATAGAACCCTTTGTATGATAACATAGGTAAGATTCCCATATCCTTTTGTATGATAACATAGGTAGGATTCCCATATTCTTTGCATGCTAACATTAGGTAGATATTCCCATTTGTAAATCCTAAACACTTAAGTACATATTGCATGACAACTCTAGGGCAGAGCTTCCCCACTTCTAGACCTTTCCGAGCGTCTCCGATCTTGTGGCATGTAGTCCGTTCTATTGCAAAGAGGTAACTGCCTAAGACTCGATTCAGCGAGCTGCGACACCTACTGCTAGGATGTGAACACATCACCCGCTCTCCTTTGACACAACTGGTGTCCTCCTTTGTAAGTCCATATTCAGATGGCAATCCCTATAAAGGGGAACTACGTTGCCCTGATCCTCATACCAGATGAGGTACGTAGGCAGGAGGTCGTACGAGATCTCTCCGGGAACTCTTTTCCTTTTTTGTGTGTGTTTGCTTGACAGCTAGCAGGCTCGAGTACCAGACTCCCTGTTAGCTTGTTTGTTCAACTTTGTTGTTGCTTCTGACGATTCAGCGTCCGGTTAAACCCTTTGTGTGTGTAGGAGACTGACATAAGTCCAGCGATTGGCAGTTGGTTTCCTGTGTGTGTTTGTTGGTTCGGAGTCCGATGTAAGTCCAGCGATTGGCATTCGGTTTCCATGTTTGCCTGTTTGTGTGGAGTCTGACATAAGTCCAGCGATTGGCAGTCGGTTTCCTGCGTGTGTTTTGTTTGGCGTCCCTATGTAGCCGAACTACGGCAACTCTGATTCTCATGTTCAGATGAGATACGTAGGCACAAGATGCGATGTCTTGCCGAGTTTGACTAACGACTAACAACTAATCCTTGTTTGCTCTCGCCCTTGTTGCGATCCTTTCTGTCGCCCTCGTTGCGATCGAGACTTTCCCTTTCTCTTGCCCTAGTTGCAATCGAGACCCTTATTCCCGTAGTTAGTTTGAACTACGTTTTGCTCTGATTCTGATTCCCGATGAGATACGTAGGCATAAGACGCAACGTCTTAGCGAGCACAATCACCCTTAACCCATAGGTACCCGAACTACGAAGACTCTGATTCTCATATTCAGATGAGATACGTATGCAGTGGATGCGACATCCGTGCGAGTCATTTTTCTCTTGACCTTTTTAGTAAATAGTACATTAGATAAACACACACCCTTTAGACAAGAAACAACAAGAGTGGATCCCGTAGAGTACTACGTATGCGTAGGGGTGCTAATACCTTCCCTTCGTATAATCGACTCCCGAACCCAAGATTTGGTTGCGAGACCTTGTCTTTTCCTTTCCTTTTCTCCAGGTTTACTTCGAGCGTTTCCCTTCCCTCCTTTGGGATAAATAACGCACGGTGGCGACTCTTCTGTCATTTCTTTCTCGCCGATTGTTTTTTCGCACCTCTGTATTTTTCAGGCTGCGACAGCTGGCGACTCTGCTGGGGACCCGGTTTCCCTAAGCGAGTCCCTCCTAGCTTTTGTAGATTTCTTGTTTGTTGGGTGTTTATGCTTTTGTACAGTCGTTTACTTTCCGCATTTACCTGCTTTATCTTATTGCATTCATGTACATATGTTTGTTGTATCTGTGGGTTCTGTTGGGTTGTTTGTTTGTTAGGGTGGGGATATTTTATGAGAGATAAGCCCACTACCCAGGCTTGAGTGTACACATAGGTGTTAGAGTGGATAGTCATGAGGCTTGCGTGCTATGTTGCTACGTTAAGTCGTTCATGAGACCCACATTCCAGACGAGGTTTCTGTTGGATATATTTTGTCCTATGGGTGTTCCATAACGACAAATATTCCTTTAGAAATCGTCGACTCTGGTGACCATTTCCCGAGAACTCAGTCGAGGCCTCTCCTCCGAGACGCGTTTATGTTAGCTCTGGTGGGCGCATTCTCGCTGCTCAATCCGAGGACCCCGAGACTGGGAACTTGCTTTAGGATGTCCTGTTGAGGGGAGTCAGCAGAGGTCTTTTATCCCGTAATAATGCCAAACCTTTAGTGGTAAACGTATTATTCTCGACTGAAGGGCTGAAGCTGACAAACTTCTGTTCTTAGAACCTACCAGTGAGGGGCGGGCTAAATTCAGGAAAACCTTAACCTCCAACCAACCCGGTTTTCTGGAGCAGAGTTTTGATCTTATTCTTCAGTGGGTTTTCTCTTCAGACAGTGCAACCCGACAGTTGCTCAAGCAGATACAGCAGTCCTGATCTCCATGTCACTGCATTGCATCACATCATTTTGCATTCATATCACTTAATACATGTTTATCTATTCCCAGGGGTTTACATCTTCTTCTTGATTTCGGTCAGGGGTTTTTCTGGTTCTTCTGAGATGGATATTGGCAGAAAGAGACATGTCGCTTACAAGTTTCCAGTGGTTTGTTTGGAGCCTATTCAACAACTGATGAAGTTAATGGATCCTGATTCTCTAGAAGGATTCCGAAAGGATTACGGTTTGATCCTAAGTTTCGTCACGGTTCTTTCCAAGGATCAACATGATGCTCTATTCACACTGCTGCAGTTCTATGACCCTCCATTGAGGTGTTTCACATTCCCGGATTATATTTTGGTCCCTACTTTGGAGGAGATTGCCAGTTTTCTCAGAGTTCCTATCAAGTCACAGTTGTTGTTCTACAGTTCTGAGTTTCAGCCCGATCTCAGCATGGTTGCTTCGGCCACATATTTGGGGAAATCAGTCTTGAAGGCTAATATGTGTCAGAAGGGAGGAGTCAGTGGTTTTCATTTGAGTTTCTTGCTGGGAGAAGCTAAGAAGAAGCTTGAAGATGGTGACCAGAGGGGTTTCAATGCTGTGTTGGCTCTTTGTGTGTATGGGGTTGTCCTATTCCCTAATGTGGAAAAATTTGTGGACGTAGACGCAATACGCCTTTTTGTGTTGGGTAATCCAGTGCCGACCTTGTTGGGAGATTTCTTTCATTCGGTGCATCACAGGAATGAGAACAGAAGAGGAGGATTGGTGAATTGTTGTGCGCCTTTGTTTTGTAAGTGGTTCAGTTCCCACCTACCCAAGTCAGGAGCGTTCGTTGATGTCGAGGACTCGTTGAGTTGGCCGAAGAGATTGATGGGGTTGAGAGCTGAAGATATTTCTTGGTGGTCTGACCGGAGCTTGCTTCGGGCGGATATTATTCACAGTTGTGGGAACTTCCCAAATGTACCGTTGGTAGGAAGAAGAGGAGGAATCAACTATAATCCTTCTCTAGCAGTCAGACAGTTTGGATATGCTTTAAGAACTCCGCCTTTGGAAAAGGATGTGGAAGAATCTTTGTTTTTCCATTCTTCGCCTGATTTGACTGTATCCCGTAAGGCAGCTGAGGCCTGGCTCAAGGTGATCAAGAGAGGAAGAACTGTGCTTGGAAAAGGAGATTGTAGAACTTACCCTCAGTATGGAGAGTGGCTTCAAGGAAGAGTCGAAGAGTTGGGTCTGTCGTTTCCTATAGAAGAACCTTTGTATCCACCGGCTCCTGCACGGTCAACAATGGTGAGCCGAGAGGAGTATGACAAATTGAAGAAAGCCATGGAGGAGCTTCAAATTGAAAACTCGGAGTTAAGTGTGAAGTTGCAAGACTATATGCATCAATTCCATGAGGCAGAATATCAGAAGGGGGAAGCCGTCAGATTGCAAGGGGAAGCAGAAAGGAAATTAGCTGTGGAGGTGGACTTCTTCAGGAAGACAGACAAGGCATTAGGATCATCCAGTTCTGAGTTGAGGCGAGTCAAGCAACAATTAATGGATGCTCATGGTAAATTAGCTGGGTGGCAAGAGCGATGGGATGCATTTTCAACTTCTCGGAAGGCAAAGGAGGAGGAGATGGTGACCGAACTGACTGGTCAGATGGAGAAATTGAAGACTTCGCTAAAGGAGAAGAACAATGAGCTTTTGTGCGCCCGTTCTACCATTGGTTACATCACCGATCAACTCAATGAGGCTCGAGGACAGATTGAAGAACTTAAGGTGTTGGCAGGTTTGAAGAAATCCAGACTTGAAGAGGTATTCGGAGAAGATGACGGGAATTACTACAAAGAGCACATCAACGAGTTGGATGGAGTTATTCACCAAAGGAATCTGCTTATCCGGAGTTTGATAGAATTCCCAAATCATCCTGACACGATAGCATTGCTGGCTGAAGTGAGGAGTAGTCCTTATGGTTTGTACACAGGAGGCTGAGTCTTGATTATTGCTCCTCCTTTTACTTATTGCTTTGTTGTTGTGTAGTGATGATCCACAGGCTTGTTGTGGAGATCCTCTTTTGATGTACTATTGGCTAAGGCCATTCTCTTTGAATTTATCTATATGAAGACCTGCTCTCTATTGCATCTTGATCTCCGAAGTTTATCTACGGCTCGATCTTCTCGTGAGACCGGAATCAAGGGGGTAGAATACCTTTTTGGAAGTGATAAACATGTCATTGCATTAACATATTCATTTGCATATTCTTGCATAACAGGTGTCGCCGCGGTGTTCTCATATTATTTGGTGTTCCACTAGCAGGATAGCTGATTCAGGAATCCACCGGTACGGAACCCGCATAAACCAGCAGAAAGCAATGGAGGGTCTACAAGTAGAACTTGCTGAGATGAGGGTCCGCATGAACCAGTTCATGGACGTGGTTCAGGGAGTAGCGCAAGGACAACAAGAGATTAGACAAATGATACAAAGGAATCCTGCAACTACTCAACCAGAGGTCGTGACTAATCCTCCAAATGCAGAGGTTAATGGATCGGGGCCTGTCCCGATCCCACATAACAACCTTGATCAACAACCCATCCACGATGATCAAGATGATCAGTTCTTGCTGCCAGAAGACTTTGGTTTGGGCCATGGCATGGATCCCATGTTCAGGAGATTAGAGGAGAGGCTGAAGGCGGTAGAAGGACAAAACCCCCTGGGGGTAGATGTTTCTGACTTGGGATTGGTCCCAGGCGTGAAGGTCCCACCGAAGTTCAAAGTCCCAATCTTCGACAAGTACAATGGTAGTTCTTTCCCGAAGACCCATGTGCAAGCCTACTTCCGAAAGATGGTTGCATACTCTGATGACGAGAAGCTACTCATGTACTTCTTCCAGGACAGCCTAGCTGGGGCATCCCTGGAATGGTACATGAGGTTGGATAGAGCCCATATCCGTTGCTGGAGGGATTTGGCGGAGGCTTTTGTGAAGCAATACCAGTATAATGCAGACATGGCCCCAGACCGAACTCAACTCCAGAACCTGTCTCTTAAAAGCAATGAGTGCTTCAGGGAATACGCCCAACGCTGGAGGGAGACAGCTTCCCGTGTTCAACCTCCCATGTTGGAAAAGGAGATGGCCAACATGTTCATGAATACGTTGCCTGGACCTTACCTGGAGCGTCTGGTGGGGTGTAATGCCTCCAACTTTGCTGATGTGGTCTCCACCGGAGAGAGGGTAGAAAATTACCTGAAGACCTACAAGAGCCACAATGGAGGTGGATCTTCATCAGGAGTAAAGAAGCCATTTATGGGAGGACAGAAGCAGAGGGAAGGGGGCGTGAATTCTGTATCTTCATATCAAAATAGGAATAACCAAGGGAATAACTTTCAAAACCATCATCAGCGACCGTTTGTTGCAGCTGTGACTATTCCGGCTGCAGCACCACTACAACAACAACAACCACAACGTCAGCCAGCTCAGTATCAACAACAACAACAACCAGGTAACAGACCCGCCTATCAACAAAGGGCAGAGGATGATGGACCGGCGTTTCGACACTCTTCCAATGTCGTGCGCTCAACTGCTTGCTAGTCTTCAACAACTACAACTTGTGCAGCTACGCACTCTGGCTCCTCCGGTTGGTAGACTTCCGGTGGGTTACGATGCCAATGCTAGGTGTAGTTTCCACTCTGGGGAACCTGGCCACAATATCGAGAACTGCAAAGCTTTTAAGCACGTAGTTCAGGACCTCATTGATTCAAAGGCTATCAGCCTTGCACCGGCTCCTAATGTCGTCAACAATCCCATGCCACAGCATGGTGGTGCAAACGTTAATATGCTGGAGGGAGAAGCCAAGTCTGTTAAGGATGTGTTGAAGTTGAAGACCCCGTTGTGGGAAATTAAGGAATGCTTGTTGAAGGCCGATGTCTTCCCCGGTTGTGGGAAAGGTTGTTCGGAATGCGCTACACAGGGTAAGGATTGTTTGAAGCTGCAGCAGGGTATCCAGGTCTTGCTTGACAATGGTACCCTCCAAGTTGAAGACTTGTCTGCCAAAGAGTTTGCTGAAGGGGTAGTTGAAGAGGTGTTTGAAGACGTTGTTGAAGAATTCACAGATGTTGTTCCTGCTGATTGTGTATTTCCCATTGATGTATTTAACTTTCCAAATGTTGTTGCTGATATACCAAACAATGTGTCTGATCTTGATGTAACTGAACTTGATTCCGGTGTTCCGGATGTTTTTGTTTCAATGAATGAAATTCCCGAGTATGACTATGATGTCGCTACTATCACCATCTTTTACCCGACTAATCAGATTAGTGTGCCAGAAGCGCAACCAGTGCCACCAGTGCGACCGGCCGCTATGACAATCACAACCCCTGGTCCTTTACCTTTCACAAGTGAAAGGGCCATTCCGTGGCATTATGGGGGGAGTGTATACACACACGATCATGGGGTGGAACGACCTTTGAAGGTAGAAGAGGGTCAAAAGTCTGAACTCGAAGCTGAAGGTCCCGCAGTGGACAATGTTGGTGGAATCGGGCGATTCACCAGGAGTGGCAGACTATTCTCGCCACCCGTTACCCAAAATAATAGTGCTGATACCGCGACTAAGGCCAAAGGCAAACAAGTTGTAAATGAGGGTACCTCTGCACCCCAAGCTGGCTCTGAGCCCACTTTTGCGAAGGATGTGGACGAGCTTCTGAGAATCATAAAGAAAAGCGATTACAAGGTAGTCGATCAGTTGATTCAGACGTCGTCTAAGATATCCATTCTCTCACTCCTGTTGTGTTCAGAGGCACACAGGGAGGCACTTCTGAAGGTCCTTAATGCTGCATATGTGCCTCAGGAGATCTCAGTAAACCAACTAGAAGGGATCATTGCAAATGTTCATGCAAGCAACGAGCTTGGTTTTACTGATTCTGACTTAACACCAGCTGGACGCAATCATAACAAGGCTTTGCATATCTCAATGGAATGCAAAGACACCGTGTTATCTCACGTTCTGGTGGATACAAGTTCCTCTCTCAATGTGCTACCCAGGAGAGCCCTGTCAAGGTTAGAAGTAGAAGGTTTGATCTTGAAACCTTCCGATCTCATGGTGAGAGCCTTCGATGGTTCTAAGAGGTCGGTGTTTGGAGAGGTAGAATTGCCAATTCAGATTGGATCACAAACCTTCAACACCGTATTCTATGTGATGGATATCAGTCCCTCGTACAATTGCCTTCTGGGTCGTCCTTGGATCCACAATGCTGGGGCAGTCTCCTCAACACTGCATCAGAAGATCAAGTTCCCGGTCAATGGAAGAATTATCACTGTCTGTGGTGAGGAGGACATACTGGTCAGTAACCTGTCTACATTCAAGTATGTAGAGGTGGAAGGTGAAATTCAAGAGACTCTCTGTCAGGACTTTGAGTCAGTTCAGATCAAGGACGCAGCTCCGGTGGAAGGGGCTAAAGCAGGAACCCCTATCTCATCTTTCAAGCAGGCGCAAGCCTTGGTGGATTCAGGTGTTGCTCCCGGTTGGGGACGTCTGTTGGAGTTACCAATGAAAGACGATAAGTTCGGGATTGGGTATCAACCAGCGCTGACTTCTACAACTTCAGCACTTCAGACTCGTCAGGGGCCGATTACTTTCTCCAGTGCTGACGTCATCCAATATGGCCAGATCTCTGCGATCAACGATGAAAATGGGGATAGTGATTGCGACATCGACAACTGGGTGCGTCCGAGGATCCCGGGTGAAGTCATCAACAATTGGTCTGCCGAGGAAATTGTCCAAGTCACTCTTCTAGAGGAGTAATTTTTCTTTTGTTTATTCATGCATGTCCAAGTCTTACGTTCCGCCCAGGGCGTAATGACTCATTGTAGGGCTCATCTATGTGAATACCTGCATTGTTTATCATAAATGAAGGTCGTCTTTTGCATTCAAATATTTTGTTCACTGTCTTTCTATTTTTGCAGTTTTTCAAATTTTCAAAAGAATAAAAATATTTGGCAATGTTTTGTTTAGTTCTCACTCACTGTCCACACTCATAAGCACATACCATCACTCATGCAGATGCACATCACCGGATCCTATTGATAACAATTCTGCTATGGCTCGCTTCGACTTCGAAAATCCAATCTTCCAAGCTGAAGAAGAGGGTGATGAAGATTGTGAACTCCCTGAAGAACTTGCCAGGCTGTTAAAATAGGAGGAAAGGGTCATTCAACCGCATCAAGAGTCTACTGAAGTGATTAATCTTGGCACCGAGGACGTCAAGAAAGAAATCAAGATAGGGGCTGCTTTGGAAGATGATGTGAAGAAGGGGTTGATTGAACTGTTGCAAGAGTATGTTGATGTCTTCGCTTGGTCTTATCAGGACATGCCAGGGCTTGACACAGATATTGTGGTACACCGTTTGCCTCTCAAAGAAGGTTGTCCTCCGGTCAAGCAGAAGCTCAGAAGAACAAGACCAGAGATGGCTGTAAAGATAAAGGAAGAAGTGCAGAAACAGTTGGATGCAGGGTTCCTAGCGGTTACCAATTATCCGCCATGGGTCACAAATATTGTTCCAATACCTAAGAAGGATGGAAAGGTACGGATGTGTGTCGACTACCGGGATCTGAACAGAGCCAGTCCAAAAGATGATTTCCCATTACCTCACATCGACGTTTTGGTGGATAACACGGCTCAGTTCTTGGTATTCTCCTTCATGGATGGCTTTTCTGGCTATAACCAAATCAAGATGGCACCAGAAGACATGGAGAAGACAACTTTCATAACCCCATGGGGCACCTTCTGCTACAAGGTGATGCCGTTTGGTCTGAAAAACGCTGGGGCAACGTATCAACGAGCTATGGTGACTCTATTCCATGATATGATTCATCATGAAATCGAGGTTTATGTGGACGATATGATTGCCAAATCTCAGACAGAAGAAGAACATCTGGTGAATCTGCAGAAGCTGTTTGAGCGTTTAAGGAAATTCAAGCTGAGGCTTAATCCGAACAAGTGCACTTTCGGGGTGAGGTCTGGAAAATTATTGGATTTTATTGTTAGCGGAAAAGGGATTGAGGTGGATCCTGACAAAGTGAAAGCAATACAGGAAATGCCTGAGCCAAGAACGGAGAAGCAAGTCCGTGGTTTCTTAGGGAGGTTGAACTACATTGCAAGGTTCATCTCTCACCTAACAGCCACGTGTGAGCCAATTTTCAAATTGTTGAGGAAAGATCAGGCTATCAGGTGGAATGACGATTGTCAAAGGGCTTTTGAAAAGATAAAAGAGTATTTGCAGAATCCCCCTATCCTCATGCCTCCAGTCCCAGGGAGACCGCTGATTATGTACTTGACAGTACTCGACAATTCCATGGGTTGTGTTCTCGGCCAACACGACGAGACAGGTAGGAAAGAACATGCCATCTACTACTTGAGTAAGAAATTCACAGACTGCGAGTCGAGATACTCAATGCTTGAAAAGACATGTTGTGCACTTGCATGGGCTGCTAAGCGATTGAGACAGTACATGCTGACTCACACAACCTTACTGATCTCCAAGATGGATCCAGTCAAGTATATATTCGAGAAGCCAGCTCTCACCGGAAGGGTTGCTCATTGGCAAATGGTACTGACAGAGTATGATATCCAGTATACATCCCAGAAAGCCATCAAGGGGAGTATTCTGTCAGACTATCTTGCTCAACAACCGATTGAAGACTACGAGCCGATGAAGTTTGATTTTCCAGATGAAGACATCATGTTCCTCAAGATGAAAGACTGTGAATAGCCAGTTGTTGGGGAGGGACCTGATCCAGATGAAAAGTGGATTTTAACGTTTGATGGGGCCGTCAACGCCAAAGGAAGTGGAATTGGCGCTGTCATTACCACTCCGAAAGGTGCCCACATGCCTTTCACCGCTCGTCTGACTTTCGAGTGCACCAATAATGAAGCTGAGTACGAGGCCTGTATCTTGGGTATTGAGCAAGCCATTGATTTGAGAATCAAGACTCTGGACATCTTCGGAGATTCAGCTCTAGTGATCAATCAAGTAAATGGTGATTGGAACACTCTCCAACCTACTCTGGTCCCCTACAGAGATTACACGAGAAGACTGTTGACTTTCTTCACAACAGTAAAGCTGTATCATATACCTCGTGATGAGAACCAGATGGCAGATGCTCTTGCTACTCTATCCTCCATGATCAAGGTGGTTCGGTGGAACCATGCTCCTAGGATCGATGTTATGCGCCTTGATAGGGCCGCGTATGTGTTTGCTGCTGAACTGGTAGTCGATGACAAGCCCTGGTATCACGATATCAAATGCTTTCTGAAGAATCAAGAGTACCCTGCAGGGGCATCCAACAATGACAGAAAGACTTTGAGAAGATTGGCAGGCAGTTTCTTCTTGAACAAAGATGATGTGCTGTATAAGAGGAACTTCGACATGGTTTTGCTCAGATGCGTGGACAAACACGAGGCGGACATGTTAATGCAGGAAGTTCATGAAGGTTCCTTCGGTACTCATGCCGGCGGACATGCAATGGCTAAGAAATTGTTGAGGGCGGGTTATTATTGGATGACCATGGAATCAGATTGTTTCAAATATGCTCGGAAGTGTCATAAATGCCAGATTTATGCTGACAAGGTGCATGTACCGCCGAATCCTCTGAATGTGATGTCTTCGCCGTGGCCGTTTGCTATGTGGGGCATTGACATGATTGGAAAGATTGAGCCGACTGCTTCCAATGGGCATCGCTTCATCCTTGTTGCCATCGACTATTTCACCAAGTGGGTCGAAGCAGCGTCGTTCGCGAATGTCACCAGACATGTGGTTGCCCGTTTCATCAAGAAGGAAATCATTTGTCGCTATGGGATTCCCGAGAGAATCATTACTGATAATGGTTCCAATCTCAATAACAAAATGATGAAGGAGTTGTGCCAGAACTTCAACATTCAGCATCACAATTCTTACCCCTATCGTCCTAAGATGAACGGTGCTGTTGAGGCAGCAAATAAGAACATAAAGAAGATTTTGCAGAAGATGGTCGTTACGTACAGAGATTGACATGAGATGCTACCCTTCGCCTTGCATGGGTACCGCACTTCAGTATGTACATCGATCGGGGCAACCCCTTACTCCCTTGTGTATGGTATGGAAGCGGTCCTGCCTGTCGAAGTGGAGATTCCATCTCTAAGAGTCTTGTTGGATGTCAAGCTAGATGAAGCTGAATGGATTCAGACAAGGTTCAATGAGTTGAGTCTTATCGAAGAGAAGCGAATGGCAGCCATTTGTCATGGGCAGTTGTATCAGAGTCGGATGAAGAGAGCCTTTGACCAGAAAGTGCGCCCCCGATGTTTCCAAGTCGGAGATTTGGTGTTGAAAAGGATCCTTCCTCCTCAGACGGATCACAGGGGCAAGTGGACTCCTAACTATGAGGGACCGTATATCGTCACCAAGGTTTTTGATGGTGGGGCCTTAATGCTTGCAACGATGGATGGTGAAGACTTCACTTCCCCGGTAAACTCAGACGCAGTTAAAAAATACTTCGCATAAAATAGACCCGCTGGACGGTAAAAAGAACAGTCCAGGCAAAAATGGGCATCCCGACGAACCAAGAAAATGAAAAGGTTCGGGCAAAAATTAGGGATTTAAAAATGAAAAGATCGTACACCCGGTAAGTTGAAAACCTAAAAAGGCAACTTAGGCAAAAATGGGTATCCCGGTGGATTGAAAACCTGAAAGGGCGATCCAGGCAAAAGTTAGGGATTAAGCGAATGACTGCGTTCTGAGTAGTTCTGAATATCATCTCGTGTCGATAACCGGAAACTTTCAAAAGGAAGAAAACAGTCCAATCACCTTTTTCAGAAGGCTGATCATCTAGAGGATCTTGAAGACGGGCAAGTCATAGCAGAATTGGAACCCAATAGAAATCATTTTCACATTGCCATTAGATTAATTCTTGTTTTGCGATTACCTCTTTCCAGGGATTGCTTCCTGATGTAAATGCCTATTCAGAGGCCATTCAATCAATAAAATCATGTTATTCAGTATATCTCTGTTTTTTCATTTTCATTTCACTGTTTTGTTTGCAAAAATGAAACATAAGAGCTTTACAGGTACATGCTCAATGAACATTTAAAATTGCTGTAAATTTTAAGTACTTTGAATCATCTATTCAGAACAGGTACACTCGGGGCATTTCCTTAAGATTCCCAGCAGGTTCTCACTACGGTACTCCCCAAGCGGTTGTTTCAGACTATACACTCCCTAGTAGAGTTAACAGTGCCAGATTGTATATCCCCAGCGGAGTTGACAGTACCAGACTGTATCTTCCCAGCAGAAGCAGCTGCTCCTCAGAGTTCGATGCCAGATCGAGGATTTCAATCCCAGACCGATGATCTCTTTCCTGGAAGCATAACCTCGGTACCGTATCGGTGTTTGCCTCCCCCTGTTGAGTCATCTCTCGTAGATTATGGTTGCCAGAACCACTATCGCTTTCCCCAACAACAGGTTTTCAGTGCCATTCTCTCCCCAGTCAGAGTCTCGGTATTTCGTTATCGTCAGAACACCGCGCGACCGGTCATTTCCCCAATAGGATTCCTTGCTTCGGCTTGGCATTTTCCCCAGCATTTCGCATCCCTGCATGTAGAATCATATTGCATTGCATCCTCCCAAATCGCGTAGCATTTCCATTCTCATGGAGCATTACGCCATTGAAAAATTCAAACATACGCATGTAAGCATAAAACATTCTCGGTATCCCAAGTGACAAGCCAGAAGTTTGTTTCCAGTGCTCAGACTGAAGGTTGTTCATGACTTATTATCCCCAGCATGGGTCGTTGGCCCACGTGCCGCCTCAATTATCATTTTCCCTATTTCTGCCGATGCTGACAGGCATGAAGTTTTTTCCGGTATTCAGACCGAAGTGGCATTCAGGCCAGTTTCCGGTATCCAGACCGAAGTGGCATTCAGGCCAGTTTTTCCGATTTTCAGATCGAAGAAGTTTCCGACATTCAGGTCGATGCAACTTGTGGCATTCAGGCCAGTTTTTCCGGTATCCAGACCGAAGCGGCATTCAGGCCAGTTTCCGATTTTCAGATCGAAGAAGTTTCCGACATTCAGGTCGATGCAACTTGTGGCATTCAGGCCAGTTTTTCCGGTATCCAGACCGAAGTGGCATTCAGGCCAGTTTCCGATTTTCAGATCGAAGAAGTTTCCGACATTCAGGTCGATGCAACTTGTGGCATTCAGGCCAGTTTTTCCGGTATCCAGACCGAAGTGGCATTCAGGCCAGTTTTTTCCGGTATCCAGACCGAAGTGGCATTCAGGCCAGTTTCCAGTATCCAAACCGAAGTGGCATTCAGGCCAGTTTTCGATTTTCAGATCGAAGAAGTTTCCGACAATCAGGTCGAAGTACTTGTGGCATTCAGGCCAGTTTTCCGATTTTTAGATCGAAGTGGTGTTCAGACCAGATTTCCGGTGATCGGACCAACATTGATACTCTCATATTCCGATGCTTAGTGTTCAGACTAATGTGCGGCGTTCAGGCCATGGGTATTCCTGTGTTACCATTTATTTTGGTATCCAGGTCAACTTTCTGTTTCGGTACTCAGGCCGATTTTCACCATACCAGACGGATTCTTCTTTTGAGATTGTTTCTTTGCCGATTCTGACAGGCATCGTTAATTATTTTATAGGGATTCAGGATCAAAATCCGGGTCTTCTTAGTATTTAACCATCTCCCACAATGATCATATGAAGAATGTCCTGCTTCATATTCTCTAGTTGAAGACGCTTAAATAGGGGCAACTGTCATACCCCGATTTTGGCTTTGAATTTTTTTTTATCAACCTTTCATTTGCATTCCTTTTTCATGATCATTTCATCTGGTCATGAATCCATCCACCGACTTGTTTCGCTGAGACTTGTTATCACCTGCTATTCCATAAACCTTTGGGCCTCGTCGTGTTGTCTTGAGATAGAGTGATTATTTTCCCTTGGTCAAGCAAGACATGGAATCCTTTATCATGTGATAAAATCAGTTATTACTTTGGTGTAATGACTGGTCAGATTGCATTAAAAAGCTTACACCCATAAACATGTGTTTGATCAAATTGTGTAAAAGGAGGTGTAGCGATATGTTTTACACATCTTTGAGTTTTGTTTGCTTTGCGTAAGAATTGAGTAAGAGGCTCTAGGACTGCATTTGGGGGAAATGATCGATTTAAGGAAAAGGTTACAATGAAGAAGAATAGAATCTGAATCTTTCTATGTTTGAAAATTCATTCATAAAGTTGCGTCTATTATTGAGGATATTTCATCAGATGGGCGTTGTTTATGATTGCAAACCCAATTCTTTAACTTATGATTACTTGATTCATGGGTTGTGTGCCAAAGGAAGAACAGAGAATGCCAAGGAATTGTATCATGAAATGAAGACCAAAGGTTTCACTCCGAATAGTAAATCTTATAATTCGCTTGTCAATTCTTTGGCACTCGTTGGAGAGATCGATGATGCGGTAAAAGAGGCCATGAGGTTTCTACAAGAGTTGCAAGAAAAGGACCTTGTAGATGGACATACTTACAGGAAGCTTCTTTATGTACTTGAAGATGATTTTGGGAATTCTGAAGACAGAATTGATTCAGGTCCAGCTTTAATTTCACCTGGAAATTCTTGGTAAACTCTTGGATCTGTTTGGAACGAAGTCCTCATGACTCAAAATGCAGAATCGTCAGATCTTAGAATCCAAAGATAGACTTCAAGATGCAACATGTTTGGTTTAGAGTTTCGGTTTGAAATCGCATTATCCGAACAAAGTTCTAGGGTAACAGACATATTTATTTCAAATACCATCAATGGAAATACATCATGTTGTCGGTTACAAGCAATCCTAGGTTCTGAATAATATTACAGCCAAGCCAAATGGAAGAAATAATTTTCTAAAAAACAACAAAGAATACACATCATCCTGTCATGACAGTCGCCCATGCCCTTCCCTGCATTATGCTTCCACAGACCGTTTAGGAACCGCAGGGGTATCCTCCAGCACCATACTCTGACCTGCAAATCCAAGAGCCAGCAGTATCGTGTCGTCAGTGTGAACAAGAGTCCATGTGCGCCAGGGAAATGCAATTGAATACATGGTTTGTTTCTGTTGTCGCCGCCTGCTATAAGTCTAGTACCTGCTGCAAGCCAAATCCAAACGTGTATAACATAAACCCAAAACTGCAACCTGCAAAAAACCGCAGAAGCTCCACATTAATACAAACAGCAAGCCAAGGAGATACTTTTACTGATGGGTCGGTTAAATACACAATGACTTCTATGATGTACCTAAACCTGCGATGTCTTTAGCTGTACAACCTGTCTCAAAAGATTCTGGAGAGCAATTTTCGAAAGCTTTGAACCGCTTCCAAAGAGAGGACCCTACATTCCGTGTTGGCTTGGACCCAGGGAATGGGCAGACAATCATTTCTGGAATGGGAGAAACACACTTAGATATCTATGATGAATGCATTGTGAGGGAATACAAGGTTGATGCAGTTGGAAAGCCCCGTGTAAACTTCAGAGAAACTGTTACTCAGCATGCTGATTTGGATTATTTACATAAGAAGCAATCTGGAGGGCGAGGACAATATGGACGTGTGATTGGGTATATTGAACCACTTCTTACTGAGTCGGGAACTAAGTTTGAATTTGAAAGCATGCTTGTTGGCCAAGCTGTTCCATCAAATTTTGTCCCTGCAATTGAGAAAGCTGCCAACTCATGTGCATTAATTGGACATCCAGTTGAAAATCTCCGAGTTGTCTTGACAGATGGTGCTGCTCATGTTGTTGATTTCAGTGAACTTGCCTTTAAAATGGCTTCTGTCTATGCTTTTAGACAGTGTTACACAGCTTCCAGACCGGTTATATTAGAACCTGTTATCAAACCAGGACAGATGTTATTCCAAAGACTGAACCTCATGCCATAAACCAAATAAACTCTGCAACAGGCAGTACATCAAGGCACACAACTTGCAACAAACCAACATTACCACATGAGCATAAAACCAACTGCAGCAGCACCACATGAGTGTGCTCATTCCTTGCTCACAGTACACCACATTACCTGGCCAAAGCCTCAAATACAATTGGCCCTGCAGTAGACATTGGTTCAGAGCTTCATTAAACAAAAAAAAAATGAATGGAAGCCACAACAATTTTTGCAAAAAAACCTGCTGGATACCATTGCCCTGTTTGAGCCAACCAAGAACTGTAATGCAACCCACAACAAACCATGCAGTGACCAAGTTATGAACCTGTTACATAACCAGCAGGAAATCATCTAACAATTCCATATCAGGGATTCACTTCAGGTCATACATCAGACCTGCCATGATGGTTTAGCAACAATATGTCAAATCCTGCAATGCAAAATATTGAGCAAGGAACCATCCTGCACAACAACATGACATGCTGAAATACTAAAGGCCAAGAGATCACCACAAGCGACAGTCCAATGCAGAAAAGCACAAGCATACACCAAATAAGATCCTATAGAAAACCAGGTTTTATAGTGGAGGCCATTCACGAGCTTTGATCCAATTTGCTGCAAGATAATGTGAAGCAATTTACACTGCAAAAGGCCTTGCCTGTCAGGAATAAAAAGCACCAGTCCAAATCATAACATGTAAAATCAAGGTATGGAATCAAGATGGCAAGACAAATCATGAAATGAACCCATGAGTATTCTGCAGTATGAAAGCATGAGGCAACATATAAGCCAATGGACTATGATCATGAACACATCAAGTCAGAAATGTAAGCCATTCACCTGCTGCAAAATGAGTGATGACCACTTCCACATCAACACGGCTCAATGCATGGCTTCAAGCCATTCCATGTCAGAACCTGCAAAGTAGCAATAATCAGCAGCAGGGAAATGGTTTACAGGAGTTCAGTTCATCATCATTCACAATGTGGTAGCAACAAGTATATTCATTATGGATATCATCTTACATCACACCAAACCACATCAGTCTTGCATCCTGCAGCATCCATGTTCATCATCAAGCCAAGGCGTAACAGCTACAATGAGGTTCTTAATGAAAGAAGTCAAGTTGTTCAGTCCAAAGAAACATGAAATAAATTGGTAAATGCAATCCATCATCAGTGGAAATCATGTTGGTGAACCTGTTTTGAAACCCTGTTGCAGAAGCAAGTTGAAGCCAAGCCAAACCTCCAAAGCCATTGAACCTCAACCAAACCAACTGAGTTTTCTGACAAAAAAAAAAAGTCACTGCAGTAAAAAGAATAAGGTAATTAGCAAAGGCAGTAATTCAAGAAAATATCCCAATTTGGCATAGAGACAACAATGAAGAAGAAAGCGTGGCTCAGATTACCTGTTACAAATCCATACATCAAAAAGGACCACTCCAATTTCTGAGCACAAAAAGGCTTTGGCTGGGATACTTCTTGGATCCACCATAGCAATCCGAAAACCCTAATTCGCAGAACATAAATAGAGAGGGAGAGAAAATCAGTAGAGAGGAGCACAACAAAAATCGGAGGCGGAAAAGAGACTATAAACCCTAATAAAAAAAAGAGGAATTAACAACAGAGAGAGGTGGAAGCGAAAATCTGAGAAAAAACCTAAAAACCCCAAAATCGTTCACCTGGAGGCCAGCTTCTGCGCATCCTTCACCGCCACCACCGCGACACTTTGTGAGAGCTTCCTTCTCCTTCTTTTTATCCTTCTCATGTGCTTGTTGACGAAACATTGTGAGAGTTGAGAGAGGTTGATTCGCTGAGTTTGAGAGCGTGAGAGGGTTTCGTTGATGAGTGATTTCATAACAGGGACGAGAGGGGCGAGTTCGTTGAGATTGCCGTCGTTGGGAAAGTTTGAGTTCGTGAGGTTGGGGAGAGGGTGAAGGAAGACGAACATCTGTGTTCTCCGTTTCCATTTTTTTGTTTTTTTTTTCCTTTTTTAATTTTTTTAATTTAATTTAATTTTTTTTTAACACAAAAACCATAAAAAATGTTTAATTTGTTTTTTTATTTTAACTCTTTTTATTTTTATCCCGGTTTATATATTCAACGTAGCAGCACAATGTTAAATAACCCTGAGTGGTCTGGTGGAGGAGGGCAGTGTTCATATTCTTGAGTGGGGTGGGTTCAATACTCATGTGTAGCATTTTCCTTTGCATTTTATTTCTTTTAGTTATTTTATTTTTCTTTAGCATTTTCATTTATTCTTATGTTTATGCCTTTATTACACTCATATGTTCATTTTGTTAAGTTGTTGTCTTCTAATTTAATTCAAAAACCATTTTAAAACTATAAAAATCATGTTTTTCTCGATTTAATATCGAGTCCATTTTTCACACCCTTGTAAGTCGATTGCTTTTTAAGCATCGCCATCAACCTCACATAGCTTACTCTTGGGCTTCCTTACAATGAGACATGTCCCTTGCACTTACACTCATACATTGTTTAATGCTTCATTATTTCATTCTTTGATTGTTTGATTCGATTATATACTTGTTTATATCTTACTTGTTTGATTAACTGTGGCCTACTTGTATGGTGTATGAGGCATGTATTATTATTGTTTGTTTGCCATGAACAATCCCCATTCATAACAAATGTATCCCTCTCCCATGAAAATGTATAATATTTATTCTTTCATTCTTTATTCATCTGTAAATACAAGAATTAAAATGAGCATTCGATAACCATTGCAAAGCAAGATCAAAACCTCGATCCAACGTCGAGTAATCATTTTTTCAAAACCTAACAGAACCAGCACGTATTCATCCACCCTTTTGTAAGTCGATTGCTTTATGCATCGCCATCAACCTTGTAAGTCGATTGCTTCATGCATCGCCATCTACCTTTATCCCTAACATTTCTCCTTGCTCCACTCGTCAACTCTTGTTCCGATTAGGTAGCACCCATTAGATAGAACCCTTTGTATGATAACATAGGTAAGATTCCCATATCCTTTTGTATGATAACATAGGTAGGATTCCCATATTCTTTGCATGCTAACATTAGGTAGATATTCCCATTTGTAAATCCTAAACACTTAAGTACATATTGCATGACAACTCTAGGGCAGAGCTTCCCCACTTCTAGACCTTTCCGAGCGTCTCCGATCTTGTGGCATGTAGTCCGTTCTATTGCAAAGAGGTAACTGCCTAAGACTCGATTCAGCGAGCTGCGACACCTACTGCTAGGATGTGAACACATCGCCCACTCTCCTTTGACACAACTGGTGTCCTCCTTTGTAAGTCCATATTCAGATGGCAATCCCTATAAAGGGGAACTATGTTGCCCTGATCCTCATACCAGATGAGGTACGTAGGCAGGAGGTCGTACGAGATCTCTCCGGGCACTCTTTTCCTTTTTTGTGTGTGTTTGCTTGACAGCTAGCAGGCTCGAGTACCAGACTCCCCGTTAGCTTGTTTGTTCAACTTTGTTGTTGCTTCTGACGATTCAGCGTCCGGTTAAACCCTTTGTGTGTATAGGAGACTGACATAAGTCCAGCGATTGGCAGTTGGTTTCCTGTGTGTGTTTGTTGGTTCGGAGTCCGATGTAAGTCCAGCGATTGGCATTCGGTTTCCATGTTTGCCTGTTTGTGTGGAGTCTGACATAAGTCCAGCGATTGGCAGTCGGTTTCCTGCGTGTGTTTTGTTTGGCGTCCCTATGTAGCCGAACTACGGCAACTCTGATTCTCATGTTCAGATGAGATACGTAGGCACAAGATGCGATGTCTTGCCGAGTTTGACTAACGACTAACAACTAATCCTTGTTTGCTCTCGCCCTTGTTGCGATCCTTTCTGTCGCCCTCGTTGCGATCGAGACTTTCCCTTTCTCTTGCCCTAGTTGCAATCGAGACCCTTATTCCCGTAGTTAGTTTGAACTACGTTTTGCTCTGATTCTCATTCCCGATGAGATATGTAGGCATAAGACGCGACGTCTTAGCGAGCACAATCACCCTTAACCCATAGGTACCCGAACTACGAAGACTCTGATTCTCATATTCATATGAGATACGTATGCAGTGGATGCGACATCCGTGCGAGTCATTTTTCTCTTGACCCTTTTAGTAAATAGTACATTAGATAAACACACACCCTTTAGACAAGAAACAACAAGAGTGGATCCCGTAGAGTACTACGGATGCGTAGGGGTGCTAATACCTTCCCTTCGCATAATCGACTCCCGAACCCAAGATTTGGTTGCGAGACCTTGTCTTTTCCTTTCCTTTTCTCCAGGTTTACTTCGAGCGTTTCCCTTCCCTCCTTTGGGATAAATAACGCACGGTGGCGACTCTTCTGTCATTTCTTTCTCGCCGGTTGTTTTTTCGCACCTCTGTATTTTTCAGGCTGCGACAATAACAAACAAAATATTTATGTGTGTTTACAAAAACTATACACAAAATAATATAAAGTTCAACAAAAGCGTTCTATATGAGCGTAGTAAATTAGCATGAGCAACTTGTCTAATCTTTTATATAGGCAGTTAAAATATTTGTTGGAGGGTAAAATTGAAATATCAAGAATGCAATTGTCTCCTTGTATAATGATTTTCATATAGGAGGCAAAATGGTATAATAGTATTGTCCTTAGCCGACAAAAGCATAATATTGGATGGAAGGGTGATATTGTATTGTTTACTATTTTCCTAACGTAAAACCTTTTTATCTTATCTCCTAATCTTCATAGGCTTCTGATTAAATGATGTTGAATAATGCTTAGAAGGATAAAGAGACTGGTTGAGAGAATCTTCAGAACTTCGGTATTTAGAGTCTTGACACAGTTCCTCAGAACCTGGTCTTTATAGTCTTTAAATATTGTTCTTTGGAGTCTTTAGAACTTAAGAGCGCAAAATTTTGAAGGCTTGACAATCCTTAAGAGGCTTTTCAATCAGAGTAACAATCATAAGCTTTAGCATAAACATTCATCGGAACCGTTTTCTAAGAGCTTTCTAAAACTTGGCAGCATCTTGTAAAGCACTTTGTATCTTTTCAGAGTCATAGTGTATTGAGTCCAGAATCTGATGATGTCACACATCAATTCTTCATAGTTAGAACTTGTTAACAAAATACACACACTAGATAAAACCCATTAGTTTATAAATTTTTTATATAAAAATAATGCATTGCTATCATCAAAACTAAAGTCTAAATGCAGAACCAAATCTTATTCTTACAATTTCCCCTTTTTCGATGATGAGAAAACCATGTATTTTGATGAATAGATTTTACTTGGTTTAATCATATAAACATATCAGAGTGTGGTTTGTAAGCTCCCCCTGAATTTTCTACTATTAAAAATTATTTTTCAACTTAGAATATCAAAGTTAGGTTTGCAGCCCCCCCTGAATTTAATACTTAAAAAAATCTTAACACGTATAAAAATCATAATTAGCATGAAAGAAATAACTTT
Organism: Lathyrus oleraceus; assembly: GCF_024323335.1. Lineage (NCBI taxonomy): Eukaryota > Viridiplantae > Streptophyta > Magnoliopsida > Fabales > Fabaceae > Lathyrus > Lathyrus oleraceus. The sequence goes on along the minus strand of NC_066583.1, from coordinate 150,060,271 downwards.
CCATAAGGAAGAAGCCTAGTTACTATGGATGTAGTAACTTCCCAAAATTCAAAAGGTAGGATACAAAAGTATTTCATTTCAGAAACGACTTTGCTTGAGTTTCAGAAAATTCTGGTTATCAGCCCTGTCACAGAGCATGATTTGTCAGAGCTTTCATATGTCTGGTTTTATGCATGCTTGGTTGTTATCAAAACTAGTATATGCCTGGTTCAGAACTTCGTCTGGTTCATAACTTGTATACTCATGGTTCAATACACATATGGTTCACTTTAACTTAGTTCAGAACATGTATATGCCTAATTAACTGCAAACTGCCCAGTTAATTGTTCAGAACATATGTCTGGTTCTCTTAAACTCAATTCAGCTTGGTTAATACCTTAAAACCTAAAACACTGGGTAACATGATGAACTTATTCAAAGTTCCTAAAAATGTTACCAGAGTCAGAATAAATGTTAAAGATATGTTTGAATTTCAGAATTAGAGTTGGGTATATCAAAACTAGTCATTCTTCTACCCCTTTGTCAACAAACAAAAAGAAATAAAGACAAGTTAAACCAAACAAAATTTCATTTCATAAATAAGAGTTAACACATCAAATAGTGAAAAAGACTGAGAACAGGAAAAGCAATGTTGCGGATAGCAAGAGTCCCCAGCAGAGTCGCCAGTTCTGTGATACGGTGAACTGACTTTGTGTTTTTGCTTTGAAAAGCAATGTTGCGGATAGCAAGAGTCGCCACCGACTTTTCTTTTATCCAATAAGGAAAGGCGGAAAAGAACAGGAAAGACCTTGATTAGATTTTGAGTTCGGGAGGTACATTATACAAAGGGAAGGTGTTAGCACCCTTTTTATCCATGGTTATCCATGGGCTCTTAATTGCTTAACTCACTTATGTTTTCCTTGTTTGAGAAAGTGTCTGAGAAATGTGGTGTGTTTAAAAAATATTTTGAAATGAGAGTTTAACTTTGTAATGATTCTTGTACGAATGTATACAAAGTGTTTATCTCGTTTGATTTTGAAAGATGTTTAGAAAAATATAACTCGGCGATGATTCTGGTGCGAATGTATATCAAGTGGTGATTTTCTAAAAGATGTTTTGAAAAGTGTGAGGTGTGAAAATTATTTTAAGCTGTGAGCAAGCATTTAAGAGTTATACCTAACCAAGGTCTTTATAGGTGTTTCCTATCCTTAAGAGGGTAAAACTGTCCTTACTATTGAGAAGTAAGTAGTCTTATCCTTTGGATGTAAAGGGACATTGTGGGGTCGTCGATTGGTCATTGAAGGAAACATTTGTAAGGATACCTTAGCATTCGAAGGGACGATCATCATTTAATCGTAGGCTACAACGAAGGGTCATCGAGGGACAAAGTCATATATTCGAAGGCAACGTTCGAGGGACAATGTCATATATTCGAAGGCAACGTTCGAGGGACTATAATTTATCTTGTAGGGACATTGACCTTTTGATCGAATGGACTATGACTTATCCGTTTAGGGATGATGATGATTTAATTGAAAGGGTCTTTGCTAAGGGTATCCCCACATTCGCGGGACATGACCGTAATACCGTAAGGCAACAAAGAGAGGGTTACCCTAGAGGTGCAAGTGTGGAAATGATTGGATTCAGATATATTATCTTGAATTAATTTATCTAAGTTCGATTATTTATCTTTCCATGCAATCCTATTAGCATACATCTAGACAGTTATATTCACAGTATGGAAAAATTAAAGTGCGAAAAATAAGACTACGCTATTACATGGCTATAAAATATCTAAATTTTAATTAACGAGTACAAAATTAAAAGGGCATACAAAATAATAAAACCTAATTAAACTAAAAAGAAATAAAATATCTAAGTTTTAATTAACGAGTACAAAATTAAAAGGGCATACAAAATAATAAAACCTAATTAAACTAAAAAGAAATAAATAAAAAAAATCTTAATTATATCTATTACATAGAAAGTTCATGACAGAAATAAATAAACTAAATTTAAGAATGAATTAAGAATATTTTTAGTCTATAATAATAGAAACTTTTTTTTTATGAATTTATGGAAAAACTTAGACTAAATTGATAGAAATTTTAAAAGAAAAGAGAAAAAAAAATATAATTAGATTTTTATTATTCAAAATAGCCCATTTTAATTAATTAAGTGATATATGAAAATTTAATTAATAAACTAGATTAAATTATATAGAAAAATAGTGGTGAATTAATTATAGTGGAAAGGGAATAAACATAGTAAAAACACTGAAAAGCTAAAAAAATAGATCCTGGTGGCTCGAACCCAGGACATCTAAGTTGCAATGAGGGGGGAGCTACCAAAAGGCCATGTTGGTCCATTCATTATTTATTCGCCTTCATTAAAATATATATTAATTCTACATGGATTTTTCCATTTTGACACAACACCACTATGCATGTTACAGCTTTCTCTCTTACGACAAGCTACTTTATTTTTTCTCATGCTGTTTCTTTCATGTGAATACAACAAACCTGTAACTTCATCTTATATCAAACCACACACATAAAATAAGATCATATGTAATCATCATGCAATAATAAAAATAGCCATGCACAAATCAAGAAACTTATATTATTTTACTCATGTATTAGTTCTCTTTACTGCAAGTGATAATGATAAAACAAACCTTACACATACATGTTAAAGACAACCAATGATTTATATTATCACCATTATATCATCATCATCATCATTATTATGTAATAACAGCGTGTCAAATAAACATAATCATGCTAGAAACAACACTCATATAATAATAATTAAATGGCAGATATAATTCTTTAATCATGCAAACAAAATTTCTCCAACATGCTATGACATATCAAGAACAGATGCATACTTGAACAAAGCAATATCAACATCCACCAAACCATGAATACATCATCTCAATATATATATTAAACCAATATTATTCATGCATGAATTAAGGAGTATTGCAAGGTAATCATGCTGGATGCAAATTCCATAATGAACACTTACTGGGGATTTGATTCTTCTAGCTTGCTCACTGTATGTGTGTTGTTCTTGTTCAGGCTATGAGTGCTTTATGGTTGCTTCTCTTTTCCCTGCCCGTGAATCTTCTTGCTTCTGTCTTGCCTTGTGTATCTTCTTCTGCTGTATCTCTCCTCTTTTTCCTCCTCTTCTCGCTGCAGCCATATGAAGTATTTATAATGGTGTGGATTAGGGTTTAACCTTGCTAAATATTTGGATCCCTTCCTATACTTTAGGATCTCACCATATAATTTAGGAGAGTTAGCTCTAATTGGATTTGGTCTTAAATATCTATTATTATAAATAAATATTTATTAAATATAAATATTATTATAAATAATGAATAATTTAAATGACTTTTAACAAATAAAAATTAATTTAAATTTTAGTTACATAATTGAATTAAAATTTAAACCTATTTCTATTTTTACTTTCATCATTTAAAAAAATCAAAATTATTCTTACTTATATCAACCAAAATTATTTTATAATTTATGGGCTTTTAAAAAAATGTTACTCTTATAAATAAATTTTATTAAGTAAAAAACGTGAATTACTAAATAAATACTATTTATAAATAATGAATAAATGGAACATGAGTCACTAAATTATAAAAAATAGTTATTATAATTTAATGAGCTTTAACAAATAAAATTAATTTAAAATTTTAATTATACAATTAAAATTCAAATCTATTTTTATTTATCATTAAATTAAAACTATTTTATTTATATATATATAATTTATTTATATCATACAGATAACCAAAATTATTATTATTTTTTATATCTGTATCACATAATAAATAAATTAAAATTTATAATTTATATGAGAATGTATGCTAATGAATGAATGCAAATGTGAAATGAATGTCATGCATGAATCAATTTATCATAAAAATTAACAGACAAATTTTGGGGTATGACAATGATGAACTTATTCAAAGTTCCTAAAAATGTTACCAGAGTTAGAATAAATGTTAAAGATATGTTTGAACTTCAGAATTAGAGTTGGGTATATCAAAACTAGTCATTCTTCTACCCCTTTGTCAACAAACAAAAAGAAATAAAGACAAGTTAAACCAAACAAAATTTCATTTCATAAATAAGAGTTAACACATACAACAGTGAAAAAGACTGAGAAAACAAAGAAAACACAAAGTTCTAAAACCAGGGTTGGGGTGGAAATCTTGATAAAATAGCTTCAAGCATCCCTTCGATACTTATTGTCTTACCATCTTGACGCTTGAACATCTCTTCCCTGTTGCTCAGCCTTTCTCTGACCATAAAGTTATCAGCCTTCAAGTCTTCTAAGGTCTCCATAATGATTTTCTCATAAATCATAGTTTGCTTAACCCTAGAGACACTTCCATATTTAAGAGTCATCTCATAAGTAACCAAAGTAATGTGTTCTAAAGAAGGAAGAGAAGTAACTTCTGGAAAAGGAAGAAGAAAATTTGGAGGAACCTTTTGAAGAAGAGGTTCAACTATACTAGAGAGTCTAGCATGGAGGTTACTTTTAGCTTCCTTCCGGCACAAGAATTCAAACTCTTCAGTGCTGACTTCTATCCAACTTGTGAAGTTGTTATTCAGAGCATGCACTTCATAAAAGTTTATGTAGGAAGTGCAAGTTTCAGTGAGAGTGGTCAGTCTGGCAACAACCTCACTTTTAAACTACTGAAACAATCAATCTAAATGGGTATGGTGAATGTTGGTTTGAAAGTGTGTTTGGTTAAAGTAGGAGTGATGTGTTTGTTTGGGAGGGCTATTTCATTTTGTCACCACTTGATAGATAATACAACATGTACTTCTGATCAGTGTTAATGTAATATAGATAGTTTGAAGAAGGTGCGTGGTAAATGCACCCAAGAATAATCTTTAACCAAATCCTAAGATTTTGATGAAGTTTCTTAGGGTTGGAGGAGGGCTTACCATCCAGAAAGATAATTTCTACGATCTCTGCCATTTTACTCTTCTTGGAAAGCATATCAAAACACCGTTTCCCATAACCATGGTGACTAAGAAGTGTAGCAATGAACTTCTTAGTGATGGTGATCTTATGACATAACACATAGGACGATAATTGAATATTTAAAGTGTTGCAAATACCCACAATTTCTTTACCAATTCAGTGTAGACTAGTCCTTTGAGACGTTCAAATTAAAATTCCCATTCTTGAGTCTTAACAACTCCAGTCAGATCATATCCATTTGCTTTGAGATTATTAGATTCCACCAATAAGTCACAAAGAACTTTTAACTTATCAACTGGAGTATAGTGTGTAAGTTCTTGAATCCCTTCTTTGACTTGCTCTTGTTGTTGATGTTGTTGTTGAACTTGTTTAGCACATTGTTGTGAAACCATTGATGACGAAGAACAAAAGGTTTTAGGGTTGCTAGAAGTTTTGAGCTTAAAGGGAGAAACTGTAGGTTATGGATGTAGCAAAAGTGTGTGAAGTGAGTTTAAATAGAGGTTTTGCAATCATGGATTTTTTTAATAACGCAAAAATATGACAAGGGGACAAAGCGTGAAGATTTTACCTAATCCCAAGGTTTATTCACCTAACGTGTCACATCAGCAGATCAGAAATGATTCGGTTTACTAAGACAGATGTCTTAAAAACTGTTCCACTAATCGAGATTGATTTACAACTATTAAACGCAAAACCTATTCAGTATCCAGAAGATAGATCGTTTAGCCAAAAAAAAATTGATTGGATACTTCTGAACTTATGAAACCTTCTCACTTCAGAAGACTCACATGTTTAGAACTACAAACAAACCTCATAGTCTCATTTAGCCATTATGAGAGTTTAATATTATGAGAAAAACATATTTTTCGTTCTGGACGTAAATCCATTTTTAAAATTTTTAGAATGAAAACAAACCTATCTTCAACAAGGGGTTTTATAAAGATATCAGTCCATTGATGGTCTATATCAATAAATTTATAATTTATAATTCCCTTATGAATATAGTTACGTATAAAGTGATGTTTTATCTCAATATGTTTGGCTCTATAATGCAAAATTGAATTCTTAGATAAAGAAATAACATAAGTATTACCACAGAGCATATGAATGTTACTCTCATATATTTGGAAATATTCTAGTTGACTTTTTATCCATAACATCTGAGTGTTGCATCCAGAGGCTGTAATGTATTCAACTTTAACAATTGATAATGCTATTGTTGATTGTCTTTTGCTAGACCATGAGATAAGGTTGTCTCTTAGAAACTAACAACTTATAGAGGTACTTTTTTCTCTTAAGTCTATCTCCAGTATAATCTGCATCACAATAACCCACTAGCTTGTAATCTTTATATTTTCTAAAACATAAGCCAAGGTTAATTGTACCTTTCAGATACCTGAAGATCCTCTTAATAATGGTTAAGTAGGACTCTCTAGGATCTGATTGGAAGCGAACATACAGACAAACGTTAAACAAAATTTCAGGTATAAAAGCAGTCAAGTATAAGAAATAGCCAATCATACATATGTATACCTTCTATTCTACCTTAGCATTCTGACATGTTGTCATACCCTAAAATTCATCCTACCATTCAGAATGATCATCTAGTTCACTAACCTAATCATCTGCATATCATCACAATCATTTCATTTACACAAGCATGGTTCAACACAAGGAGGCAGGTGACTTGAATTTGTGGCTTTGTGCTTACACCTAGTGGAAACTAGGGTTCATCAGCAACTTGAGATGGATCAATCAATCAAGCCCTAACTTCTTGGTTTATGACATTGGTGTACCCTTTCACTTGCATGATAAGTCACTTATCTTGAGGCATATGATCAAGCATAATCATGCCCTGATCTTTTGGGTTCGACATATATCCGGTTGTCTAGGTGTACATGGGGTTTTGTACCTCATTTCACTCATGGGCCCATGCTTATTCAAGATCATCCATTGATTCTTGGTTACATGTTCCTTGATTCAATGGTTCATTAATACATTTATCCACTTCTTTTAGCCATGACCCAATTTCATTCAAGGTCATTCATTCATTGTGATACATGTTGTGATAGTTCATATCATTAATTAGTTCATTCATAAGTCACCCTAAGGCTTGAATGTCATTTGGTTCCATCCATATTAGGACATGGCATATTTCATAAGCATAAGGAGTTTTCTTCAAATTTAAGCCATTTGGTTTGCTTGACTTACTAGTCTTGTTATCATTTGGATTCATTGGTCCATTGTATGTTGTTTTTAGATTCATCATTGTGTCACCCATTACATGATATACAGTTCATGATGTGTGTTCAAATTTTGATTTGGTAAGAAATCTTTTCATTTAGCCAACCTTAGGATATAGAATCGTCACCATTTCATAAACAATAGACAAACCCTTGATCCAACGCCAAGTTGTATTTTTTTAAAGCAAATTCAAAACACCAGAAAGTACGATTAGAATTGTATGCCATGAGCCTTAAGTGGTAGATAAGGAATGAGAATGAAGCTTTCTTACACTCGTTCTGAGTATTTTGAACACAAGACACTTGGCTTGGTAGTTCAAGATACTCACCTTTACCCATAGTCTTAGTGCATTCCAAAGTCAAGAAGAATCTATTTCCAAAACATAAAATCAATATCAACTCATCAAACCTTTTGTTTGAGCCTTAGGGCATCACTTTGAAAACCCTTTTTCAAGGTATAAAATCAATAAAAAAACAAACTTTTGTACCCACGAACTACGGAGCTCTGATTTCTCACTTCAACAAGTGAGCACACATAGGCACGAGGACCTAAATCCTTAGCGAGCACAGTAATAAAAAATCGATCTTCACTCTATAAACCTTTAGCAATTAAGCATCAAGATAACGACATCCATTCAAGCGCATACATCTTAGATGATTCACATGTAGTACCATGGATGTAAGGGGTGCTAATATCTTCCCCTTGCATAACCGACTTCCGAACATGTTCGTGGTTGCGATGACCATTCTTTGGGGTTTTCTCGATATTTTCCTTTTCCTTTGGAATAAATAAAAATTGATGGTGACTCTGTATTTTTCGAGTAGCGACACATGTCAAACTTCTTCAAAAGTTCCTTGGTGTACTTACTCTAATGGATGTACGTTTCCTCTGGACTTTGGTTGATATGAATCCCCCGGGAAGAACTTGAGTTCTCCCATCAGACTCATCTCAAACTCTGCCTGCATAGGCTTATCAAATTCCTTGCACAAAGTAGCATTAGTAGAACCAAGTATGATATCATCAATGTAAATTTGAATAACAAGGATATCATTTTTGAATAACTTACTTAACAAAGTTATATCAACCTTCCCTCTAGTGAAATCATTTTCTAAAAGAAAATTTCTTAGTCTTCCATACCATGCTCTAGGAGTTTGTTTCGTACCATACAAACATTTCTTAAGTTTTAAAACAAAATCTACATTTGTAGGATTTTCAAAACCAAGGGGTTGGTGTACATACACTTCTTCAATAATGTAACCATTAAAAAATTCACTTTTAATATCCATTTGATATATGTTTATGTTATAATTAACAACAAAGGAAGTTAAGAGACAAATAGACTCTAACTGACAACTGATGCAAAGGTTTATGTATAGTCAATCCCCTCTTGCTGACTATAACCTTGTGTTACCATTCGAGCCTTATTTATTACTATCTCTCCTTATTTGTTCAGCTTGTTTCTGAAGACCCACTTTATTCCAATAACATGAGTTCCTTTGGGTATTGGCACAAGATCCCACACATCATTTATAGAGAATTGTTTGAGTTCCTCTTGCATAGCCAAAATCCATTACGTGTCCAGAAGTGCTTCATCAATTGATGTAGGCTCTATCAGGGACACCAAACCCATAAGAGTTTCTTTAGAAGGTTTGAAAGAGGATCTAATTATGATAGGTTTAGATTTATATCCCATAATCAATTCTTCAGAATGTGGAGATCTTTGTTTGTGCTTCCTCAAAGGAGTTTGAGCTTCAACAACTTCAGGTTGAGGAGCTTCAGAGTCTTTTGCCTCAGCTTCTTTGGCTTTTGAAGTCTTTCCTTCAGAACCTGAATAAGTGATCTCCATATCCGCAAATTTCTCAACTAGCTTTGACTTTTTAGAGTCAAGTTTATCATTGAATCTGACATGGATTGATTCTTCAACAATTTATGTCTCGGTGTTATATAATTATAGAGTTTTAAGTGTTCATAGTATCCTAATATGATGCACTTATGTGCCTTAAAAGCAAAATTGCTCAGATTCTCCTTAGTGTTCAACATAAAACAATGACATCTAAAAGGATGAAAATATGAAATGATGGACTTCAGATTCTTACAGAATTCATAGGGAGTCTTACTCAAAATAGGTCTTATAGAGATCCTGCTATGAATGTAACACGGTGTGTTAACTGCCTCTACCCATAAGTTCTTAGCCATATTAGTCTCGTTGGTTATGGTTCTGGCTATTTCTTGTAGAATCTCATTCTTCCTCTTTCCAACTCCATTTTGTTATGGAGTTATAGGGCAGAAGAAATAATGGGTAATGGCATTTGCATAGAAGAGTTTTTCAAAATATTTGTTTTTAAATTCTCCATCATGATCAATTCTGACCTTTACAATTTTGAGATCTTTCTCATTTTGCACTTGGGAGCAAAAAGTAGAAAACACAGAATGTGACTCATCTTCGTGTCTAATAAATTTCACCCATGTCCATCTGTTGTAGTCATCGATAATGACTAGTCCATACTTCTTACCATTGACAAAAGTATTTTTCATTGGTTTGAACATGTCAATGTGCAGAAGTTCCAATGGTCTGGAGGTTGAAACAACATTTTTAGATTTGAAATAAGTTTTAGAAAACTTTTCTTTCTGACATGCTTCACAAAGAGCATCGAAGCAAACTTCAAATTTGGTAGGCCTTTGACTAAATTAAGCTTTTTTAACTGAGAAATCCTTCTCATGTTAACATGACCCAATCGTCCATGCCACGCCTATTACTCTTCATTTACAGACATAAGACTTTTTATATTTTAATTTTTCAAATAAAAAGTCTTATCTTATAAATGTTATTTTTCCTCTTTCCATTGAAAAGAACTAAGCCATCCTTTTGCTGACAACTTTATAAAACTTTTGGTTGAAAATAATGTCATAATCATTGCCACTTAACTGACTTATGGATAGAAGATTATGCATTAATCCTTCAACTTAAAGAACATTAGTAATGGAAGGGAGAGTATTGTTACCTACTGTTCTGAAGCCAATGATCTTCCCTTTCTGATCACCTCCAAAACCGTTGATGCCTTCAGGCTTAAGTTCTAGGGTTTGGAACATATGCATTCTTTCTATTATGTGCCGCGAGTATCCAGAGTCCAAGTACCATGACTGGTGTCTCCACTCCGCTGCTAAGGATATTTGCAACATAAATTATATTATCCTTAGGTACCCATAACTCTTTGGGTCCTTTTGGGTTAGTCTTCCCAAAGTTTTTAACGAGCTTGGGTTTCAGTGTAGGATACTTAAACATGAATGCATAGTTGAAACGAGAATGAGTTTTTTCTTTAGCCTTAGGTTTTTAAACAATTCTACGTTTAGGCATAACACCATTTTGCTTACCATATGGGACAAAATGGGATTAAAGAGTATTTGGTTTATCATCTTTTTCAGAGTCAGATTCTTTATCAGAATCATAACCAATACCCATTATTTTGTTTTTGCTAACGCCATAAATCATGGAAGCCATTAAGCTTCTATTCAGGCTTATAGCAAGAAATTTCTGGAAAGACTTATCATATTTTTTTATAATATCACTAGAACCTATATAGGCTTTTGAAAGAATTTTATTCTTAGGTTTAAGACTCTTGATTTGAGGCACAAAGTTGTTGTTTTTCAAAATAAGTTTTTGTTCACTCAAACTTAAGAAATCTTTTTGAAGCTTACATTATACTTCTGATTTGGATACACGAATATTATTCAAATCTTTGTATTTGTTCATAAGCTTCTAATACTTGTCCATAACTTCTGATAAACTAGATTCAAGTTCAGATCGAGAGAGTTCAACAAATACATCTTCAGAATCTAACTTAGATTATGATTCTGATTAAATCATCTCAGCAGGAGCTTCACCACCACACTAGCATGCTCTTCCTCGTAGTCGTCTTATGAGGACTCCGAATGTTCCCATGTAGCCATATGGACCTTCTTCTTTCATATGAAGTTCTTCTTAGGTTTGTTTCTTTTTAAGTTGCAACATTCATTCTTGAAATGGACTGGCTCCTTGCATTCAAAGTTCCTGAGTTATTTACCAACTCCAACTTTGTTGAATCCATAAGTAGACTCATAAACACCACTTTTCCTTCTTTGTCCTTTGAATTTTCCTTGTCTTTTCTTCCAGAGTTGATTGACACGTCTAGACACAAGAGACAATTCATCATCATCATCATCATCATTTTCTTCTTCTGATTCCTATTCAGAATCTTCATTTGTTTTTGCTTAAAGAGCTTTTGTCTTCTCATATCTTCCCGAAGACTTTAGAGCAACATATTTTCTCTTTCTCTTTGACTCATCTTCCTTAAGCTCAAGCTCATGACTTTTTAAAGAATTAACCAGTTCTTGAAGAGATGTGTTGTTCAGATCCTTTAATAACTTCATAGCAGCTACCACAGGTCTCTAATGTTTAGGTATACTTCTGATTTTTTTATGCATGATCAACAATAGAATACCCTTTGTCCAGAACCTTAAGTCCTACAACAAGAGTTTAAAATCTTGAGGACATGTTTTCAACAATTTCATCCTCCTCCATCTTTAACGCTTCATATTTTTGAATTAAGGCAAGAGCCTTGGTTTCTTCGACTCGTGTGTTCCCTTAGTGAGTCATCCACAAAGAATCAAATATTGACTTTGCAGTATCTCTGTTGGTGATATTTTCATACCCAGTGTATTAAATAACGTTCAACAAGATGGTTTTTGCTTTGTTGCTACTCGTATCTACTGGGTTTATGTAGCCATCAACTACCGTATCCCATAGATCAACATCGTGACTTAGAATGAATCTCTCTATTTTATATTTCTAATAGTAAAATTTATCTCCATCAAAACAAAAGGTTTAGAATTATAGTGATCTCTATAATTTGTATGAGCAGTTAGTGGTGGAAGGGTGTAGCACCTCAAATTCGCACCCCCATCCATGCATACATTTCATTTTTTAGGACATTTATCATTACATATTGCATTGGATCTTATCAACAAGAACTGGCATCAAGAGAATTCATCAGTACACAAGACCAAGTTTTTTCTTGATCTGAAGGCCATATGGCCATTTTGAAGAGCTTAAATGAATGAAGGTTCATTTTGAAGCAACTTTACCCAGTGGTAGAGGCCCAAATTCATCAGTGCATTTTCAAGTCATCTGAGGCCCATAAAAGTCAACTGAAAGTCAATTGAGGGTTATGAGATGGAGAAATGGTTTGAGACACTTCATTTATGTCCAAAAGAGGTTTATTCATCATGTCAAACATCTACCTTGAAGATTTTGAAGTCAGATCAAAAGTTTCCAAAAATGGAAAGTGACATGTAATTTCAAGTTTCCAAAAATGGCAAGTTTTTGTTCGATTCGCTTTGATCGTTGAGTTTTAGTATGAATAGATGTTAGATTCATGATGTACATGATTAGACGAGTCCATTGGTGTATCATACGTAAAATTCTGCAAAAAAAAATATGAATGTGTATTGTTGCTCGCCGGAGTTTGGCCGGGGAAGATGACCGGAAACATTGTTCCGTTCATCTGGTTCAGGCGCTATGGTTACACTGTAGCGCGCTCATGGACTGGCCTTGCGTCTGTTCGATTCCTTGTGTTGCTTCTTTCATTTTTCACTTATTTCCCTCACTTGGCCAAACGACTGCGTTTTGATTCCACACGTTTGTACCTCCATTCGATTCCTGGCTCCAGCATTTATGATTTTATTTTGTTTTCAGCGCTTGTTTTTATGTGAACACAGTTCGAACCATGGCTGATGCATTGTTTCATTTCTCATTTCAATTAACATTTTCCAATTATTTTCAATATTATTTCATTTTGTTCTTCAAATTCAAAAAATCATAACAAATAGAATATTTATCCAAATTGAATGCAATTTTTTCCTACATGTTCATCTCGATGTCTATTATTTTGTGGTATTAATTTCCTGATTTTATCATTTCTGGATTTTTTATGATGAGCTGTTATTTGATCATGATGTAAAATGTGACATGTTGTACCAATTCTCTTGTGAAATGCTCATACATTGTCCAATTGCCATGAAATTTGGTATGCTGATTCCTAACATGTTGCATGATTTGTGAGATTTTGTTTGGCATTTTTAGCATTTTTCCTCTCTGTTTGGGACACATGAATGTATGGTGTGACAATGTGTGTCACACAATTTGATGTTGCTCTTGTTCATTTTCGTATACATGTCAATTGAGCTTTTCTGATTCCAATTTTTTGCATGATGCTTGTGTTTAACATGCTGTGTGCACATAAAAATTTCCATGGTTATTTGATTCATTTCTATTTTAATATGGAATTTCTACTCTTGATGTCCAATTGTGTGCTTTTTGATTGCCTTTCCCTTATCTTGTGCAATTGATGACCTTGCCTTAGGATTTGAGTTTGATCCTTTTTAGGACATATTCTTACTTGAATAAATGTGCTGCATGTTGAATATTGTCTGCTGTTTTGACTTTTTGCTTTGCCTTTGACCCTAGTCTTGGTACTAGTGGTTTGTACTCATCTTTTGAGCTTTGTATTTCAGGTTCAAGCTATTAGCTCTAGTGGTTGATGCAATCTTATGACTTGAGATGCAAATTTTCTTTGTCCACTAACCTTCGTTGTTTTGTAGGTCCCTTGGTGATGAACTCACTTGAGTTGTTGACTTGCCTTGTGTGCATATTGGTTGTAACATTGTTGGTTGACTGTTTGGTTTGTCTGAATGTGAATATTGACTTGTTTGACTTTCTTACAGGTACTTTAGTTGCTTTAGCTCATTGCTTGAGTTGTGCTTTGCTTGTGGTTGGCATACCACCTAGGTAAGCACTCATGTACACCATATAGTCTGGAAGCCCTGTCGTTTCTTTTGGCAGACATTTGGCTGAAGTCCTCCTTAAGAGGCAATGACTGTGTTTGTTTACTCATTGTGCCATGTGACTTAAGTCCTCCTAAGTGAAGAGGCAATTGGCAGATAGAAAGGACTAGCAGTCAGTCCCCTGCTAATCGTTTGAGTCGTTCATTATGCTCGCACTACGTGCTGAGGCTCTTGAACCTAACCCAAGATCCTTGTGTATAGAGTCAGTCAAGTGGAGTAGGGTCCCACATTCTGGACCCCCACACCTTCTTTGATTCAAGCTCGCCCAGGCCAGGGTTAAGAGCTATGAGGTCTTACCCTCATCACCTTTCATCTGCTCACCCTGACGGTCAATGTCAGTGGTTAAGAGCCTTCATACCCTACAGTTGGCTTATTTGTCGAGGTTGATATGACCCCTTGACTAAAGCCCGGCTTGTTTGTCGAGGTTGACATGACCCCTTGACTAAAGCCTCACCCTTGATGTTTGAGCCCCCTTGTTGGTGTGTTTACTTCATGTTGTATGTTTTTGTGTGGTGTGATTGTATCCCCCTAAGTTTGCTAGACATCGCATAGTCTCTCGTTTGCATGTCAATTAAGGTAGCACGGTTCCTTCGTCTAGGACTTCCTTTCTTGCGTGAGCTTTCCTAAAACACAAACAAACTTTCCCTTCTCTTAAGGACACGTTGACTCCTTCTACTACAGGTGAGTATGTCTCCAAAGGTCGAGCATCCGGTAGATTGCATAGTAACGTTGTTCATCTAAAAAACACAAAACAAATAGAAATAGTCTAGCCGAACTACGGCAACTCTGATTCTCATGTCCAGATGAGATACGTAGGCACGAGATGCGATGTCTTGTCGAGTTTGACTGACAACTAACTTTGATCCTTGCTGGTTTTCGTCCTTGTTGCGATCCTTTTCTCTCGCCCTTGTTGCGATCGAGACCTTCCTTTTCTCTTGCCCTAGTTGCAATCGAGACTCTTCTTCTTTTCGTGTGCGTTTGTTAGGAGTCTGATGTAAGCCCATCGATTGGCCTTCGGTTTCCTGTTTTGTTTTGAGCGTGTTAGGAGATAGATGTAAGGCCATTGATTGGCTATTTGTTTCCTGTTTCTCTTGTGGAGTTGGATGTAAGTCCAGCGATTGGCATTCCGTTTCCTATTTGCGTTTGGTTGTTCGGAGTCAGATGTAAGACCAGCCATTGGCAGTCTGTTTCCTGTTGTGTGTTTCGTTTGACGTCTCAGCGTCTCCTTTCAGTGTTTTGTTTCGGCGTGCGTTAGCCGAGCTACGAGTGCTCTGATTCTTACTCTGGTTAGAGAAGATACGTATGCATAAGATGCGATGTCCTAGCGAGCATGTTTCCCGTTTCCCCGAACTACGTCGACTCTGATGTTTGTGTCTGACAAACTACGTAGGCCCAGGATGCGACATCCTGCCGAGTCCCCTTATTCCGTTTTCCTTCACCTGTTTCATTCCAGTTTGTGCAGTTTTTTGAGCAGTTTATCAGCAACCTTATTCTATTCTTTTGAGCGTGGATCCCGTCGAGTATGACGGACGTGAGGGGTGCTAATACCTTCCCCTTGCGTAACCGACTCCCGATCCTAGCAATCTCTGGTCGTAAGACCATTCCTTTCCCTTTTTCAGGTTTACTTCGAGCGTTTCCTTTCCCTCCTTTGGGATAAATAACGCACGGTGGCGGCTCTGTGTCTTTTCCCGCCGGTTGTTTTTTCGTGTATGCGACAGCTGGCGACTCTGCTGGGGATTTTATAAGAAGTTGACCTCTTGCTGGTCCATCATCCCTAAGCGAGTCAATCCTAGAGCTCTCTAGGATAGTTTTGGTTGCTTTTGCTGCTTTATTTATTGCATTTATGATTATTATGCTGTGATTGTATATACTTGCATATATGTTTGCATGCATCATATTATCATTATGCTGGCTGTGTATCTGTTTCTCTGTTGGGTGGGGATCACAAGAGTTAAAAGGCCCAATACCCAGGCTATGAGTGAACTTTAGGACACCTAGGAATAAAGTGGTTCATGGGAAGCGGGTGGTATGGCGCCACTTAGCGGAACATGGTATCACGAGCAGTTCAGATTCTGATGGGGTATTATCGTTGCATACACCTGGTGTGCATATGATGATATTCTTGAAAAGATTGTTTATCCTGAATTTCTCTTGACCTTACCCTGGCCTCGATGACACCTGTGAGTGGGGAGGGATTGAATCATTTGCAGGTACTGCTGGTGACTTTGGTACAGTTGGATTTATGGATCTTTATTTCTGGACGCCGGAGGTTTGTCCGTGGTATTTATCAGCGGGTTCCGTTTATTTCGGATCCCCGGGTTGAGTTCGAAGGTACCTGTTCAGAGGATCTTGTGGCTACCTGTCCAGAGATGTTCCTGTGATGATGGTGATATCTCTGTTCCGTTTATTTCGGGATTCCCCAAGTTAGATTGGTGGTTAAATGGGCCCTTAGATGATTGTGACCAGTTCAGAGACTTGATGGGTGTTCAGATGACTTGGAGGATGGCACCGTGACTTGCGTTCATGCATCTGCATCATTCCCATTTTGCATTCATCCGCATCCAACTCATGTCTATCCATACTCAGGGAACATTCTTGATTGGGATTCTGGTGGAGAGACATATTGATGTCAGAATGTTATTGTCGAATTATTATTCGTCTCGATGAAGCCAGAATCGAAGGACCGAATGTTCCTCGTATGGATAGACATTGCATTCGTGTGTGAGTCATATTAACCTGTTTGCTGTTTTGTAGGTGCCAGTATCTAACCTGTTTGGTTGACAGAGGAATCATTGCTCGCGCACGCCGAGTCATTCTCTTGCACATAGCTCTTCCGCTCAGATATTCGGCCAGACACAACAAATCCAAGCTGATGGATCCACCCAACGCCGAAATTCTCGAATTGAAAGAGATGATAAGGGAGTTGTTCAATGTCGTGCAAGGGCTCGCCTTGGGGCAGAAAGCAATCGCTGAGAGGTTGGAGAGGATTGAAAAATGGCTGATAACGGAGAAAATACAGGGAAATGCTCCGTCATCTGGAGTAAAGAAGCCCTCTGGTAATGGTCAGCACCAGAAGGAGGTTGAATCAAGTGATGTGTATGCCAAAAGGGGGCACGGTAGAGATCGTTACCACCTGTATGCTACTGCAGTGACTATTCTTGCTGGTAATTCATCTGTCCAACAACAATAACAGCCACCTCAACATAGAGCACAGAAAGCTGGGTGCCAAGTGAAAAGAGGGACGACGGATCGTCAGTTTGATAGGCCACCCGTGACTTATACCGTTCTGTTTAGAAGGTGGAAGGATCTTGGGTTAGTTCAGCCGAGGATATTAGTTCCTGTAGGACTAAATCGGAGGCCTGCAAATTACGATGAGAACGCCAGGTGCGAGTTCCATTCTGGGGCACCCGGACATCATGTTGAGGGTTGTAGAGCTTTTAAGAATGTCGTCCAAGATTTGGTGGATTCTAAAGCCATCAATTTTGCACCGACGCAGAATGTTAATGTTGACCCCGTGCCAATGCATGGTCCTGTGGAGATGAACGTGATGTCAAATGACAAGAGAGGAATAGAGGTGACTGATGGGGATCAGTTAAGAACTCCAATGTCTGTAGCCCAGAGACATCTGATGAAGAGTGGAGTCTCCCCTGGTTGTGATCATTGCTGTGCGGCTGTCGCCACAAACGGGTGTGTAATGATGAGGGAAACAGTTCAGAGAATGATGGAAGTGGGAATGGACGGTGTAATATGTAAAACACCAGGTCAAGCGTTTGAAACCGTCAAGGTGGAGAATGCCATTGTTGCTGATAAAGAGAAAAAGCCGTCCATTTCTTCTTACAAGCAAGTCGTGGAAGTGGTGAAGAGCGGAGAAGCCCAAGGCTGGGGAAGAATGGTAGACATTGCGGTGAAAGCAGATAGGTTCGGGGTTGGCTATCAATCGGGTCAAGGCTCATCGGGGCAGAACAGATGACGTTGTCAACCGTTCATGTTCACCAGTGCCAGAATGCTAGATCCAGATCACGCCTGTGCGAAGGGTGAAGAGATTGACAATGACTGCGAGCTCGATCGTTGGTTAAAATCGTGCGTACCAGGGAACTAGAAGGCCTCAAAGATCATCACTGTCACTCATCATGAAGAGTAATATTTCTGTTTTTCGATTCTGTTTGCATGAAAGCCATACGTTTTGCCCGAAACGTAATGGTCCATTGTAAGGGCCACCTCATGTGTTTCATTTTGCATCATTAATAAATGGATGTTTTTCACATTAAAAGCGGTGTTCCCTGTTTTTCATTTATTTTTACAGTTTAAAAACAATAAAAATGGCAATGTTTGTTTCGTTCCGACCTCAAAAGCAATGCATGAATCAATATTCATGCAGATGCGATCATTCTCCGGATCTCATTGATAACAATCTTGTTACACCCCTATATGACTTCGACAATCCGATCTATCATGCCGAAGAAAGAAGGCGAAGAAGATTGTGAACTGCCGGAAGAATTATCCAGGTTGTTGAATCCAGAGGAGAAGGTGATTCAACCGCACGAGGAGCGAGTTGAAATTGTTAATCTGGGCACCGAAGAGGTCTGAAAGGAAGTAAAGGTTGGGGCCGCCTTGGAGGCGAGTGTCAAGAGTGGAGGTGATGCCATTCGGTCTAAAGAACGCCGGTGCCACGTATCGAAGAGCCATGGTGACTTTGTTTCATGATATGATTCATCATGAAATTGAATGCTATGATGACATGATAGCAAATCCCAAACAGAAGAGGGGCATTCGGTAGACTTGGCCAAGCTGTTTGACTAGTTGAGACAATTCAAACTGAGGTTGAATCCGAGTAAGTGCACTTTTGGAGTGCGGTCCGGTAAGTTGCCAGGGGCTTATTGTGAGCGAAAGAGGAATCGAGGTTGATCCTGCAAAAAAAAAAGCAATTCGAGAAATGTCTGAACCGAGAACAGAGAAAGAGGTTCGTGGTTTCTTAGGTAGATTGAACTGCATTTCACGGTTCATATCTCATCTAACAGCCACGTGTGAACCCATATTCAAGTTGTTGAAAAAGAGATCAAATGGTCAGGTGGAATGATGATTGCCAAGTTGGCATTTGAAAAAATAAAAGAATATTTGCAGGAGCCTCCGATTCTATTACCTCCCGTGGAGGGACGACCGTGAATCCTGTACTTGACAGCCCTCGAGGGGTCTATGGGGTGCGTACTGGGGCAACATGATGAGTCTGGTCGAAAAGAGCATGCAATTTACCTTAGCAAAATGTTTACCGACTGTGAAACAAAATATTCACTGCTTGAGAAAACTTGTTGTGCTTTGGCATAGGCTTCTCGCCGACTAAGACAGTATATGCTGGTTCATACCACTTTATGGATTTCCAAGATGGACCCGATCAAGTATGTATTTGAAAAGCCAGCATGAGAAGCCAGCATTGACCGGACGGGTTGTGAGAGGGCAAATGATTTGGACTGAATACGATAGTCAGTACACGTCTCAGAAGGCTATCAAGGGGGGTGTACTGTCTGATTACCTCGCCCAACAACCCATTGAGGATTACCAACCGATGAAGTTTGAATTCCCGAATGAGGACATCATGGTTCTCAAATCTAAAGATTGTGAGGAACCGATCCCGGAGGAGGGGCCTGACCCTGAATCCGAATGGATTCTGATGTTTGATGGGGTCGTTAACGTGAATGGAAGTAGGGTTGGTGTTGCTTTGGTTACGCCAAAGGGGAGCCCACGATCCTTTTGCTGCCCGGCTAGCATTTGAATGCACCAACAACAGTGTGGCTGAACACGAAGCTAGTATCCTGAGTATTGAACCTCAGTGCATACATCTACTGGGGCAAAGCCTTTCTCGCTGTGTATGGGACGGAAGCCGTGCTACCAGTCGAGGTCCAGACTCCGTCGTTGAGAGTCCTGATGGACGTGAAATTGAAAGAGACGGAGTGGGTAGGGACTCGGTACGAAGAGTTGAGCCTAACTGAGAAAAAGAGGCTGGCAACCGTTTGTCATGGGCAGTTGTACCCAGCGAATGAAGCGGGCTTTTAACCGAAAGATGCGACCTCGTGGGCATCATGTGGTGTTGAAAGAGATCCTTCCTCCTCAAAACGATCGTAGGGGCAAGTGGACACCCAATCATGAATGCCCATTCGTGGTCAAGAAGGTCTTCTGTGATGGAGCCTTGTTGTTGACGACCATGGACGACGAGGATTTTCCATCCCCTGTGAATGCGGACGCAGTTAGAAAATACTTTGTATAAAAGACCCGCTGGACGAAAAGAATAAAAGAGTCCAGGCAAAAAAGGGCATCCCGGCGAACCAAGAGAAAAAGAGAAAAGGTTCGGGAAAAAATTAGGGATAAAAAGAAAAAACTGTACACCCGGCAAGTCGAAAACCCCGCAAGGGCGGCTTGGGTAAAAAAGGGTATCCCGGTGGACTGAAAACCCGAAAGGGCGGTCCAGGCAAAAGAGGGATTGAAACGAGCAACTGCGTCTGGCATGATCGTTCATGCTTTGGATATGACATGGATAATCCCCGCCAAGGATCGGTCGGAAGCGTCTTATTCAGAAGGCAGAAAGTGCGGAGAGTCTTGAGGACATATGGGGTGTAACCGAGTTGGAACTCGATGAGATCACGGGTTCACATCGCCATTAGGATAGATTTTTCCTTTTGTGCGAAATTACCTCTTTTCAGGGATTGCTTCCTGTTTTGCTCAGTCATGAGCCACATTTTCAATCAATAAACGCATGTTCAGTCAAATAATTTTGTTTTTGTTTTCATTACCGCTTTGATTGCAAAAACATATGTTTATTTTGATAAAGAATCTTTGCATTTTGAGACATAGAGGTCCCTTCCGATGCATGTTTACAAGATTGAAAACGTGAAATCTTACTCGGAAGTCTGAGTGACCTAGGTGTTGAAATTCTGACACGCCTGGGGCACGCTTTTATCTAACGATCTCTTTTGCAGGTGCTGTTAGATATTCTCACTCACTTGCAGGCTGTGATGGGAAGCGTTTTGACAAGAGATCCCCGCAGAGTCCAATCGGGGACGAGGGATAGAATAACGGTGAAAAGATGGCGAAAGAATGGCGATGATCCTAGAGGGTAATCAAGAAGACTCTTCAAAGTCTGAGGATTAGAGAGTTGGCCCGGATCTGAGGAGATCGTTTGTCTCGAAGCAGAGAAAAGCCGAGAATGCAAGGCGACGAATCAGAAGAGACCGGATGAGTCTAGGAGCTCTCAAAAGTGGAAAGTTAACACTGTGGTTGGATGGTGAATGCCAGTGTTCGACGAGTCGACGGGCGTCCCGTGTCAAATAGGCCGTATCTCCCCATCGGGTTCGAGGTTGTTATCTCCCCAGCAGGTTCGAGATCGGTGTTTCATCAGCAGCCAGGCTTGAAGGTTGTGGCTTTCCCCAGAAGGGTTTGAGATCGTTATCTCCCCAGCGGATCCGAGATCAGTGTTTCCTCAGCAACCAGGCCTGAAGTTTGCTGCAATCCCCAGCGGAGGTGGGCGTTGTTTGTAATCCCCAGCGAGCCTGAGGGTTGCTATTTCCCCAACGGAGGAGTCCGTGGGTAGCTTGTTCCTCAGCAGCCAGGTCTGGAATTTGTTGTAATCCCCAGCAAGGTGGTGACTGTTAGTTCCCGAGCTAGTCTGAAGGTTACTATTTCCCCAGCTAGTCCGAAGTTTGCTGTCTCCCCTAGCAGGGTTGAGAGGGTTGTTTCTCCAGCTAGTCCGAAGTTTGCTGTTTCTCCCAGCAGGGTTGAGAATGTAATCCCCAGTAGGTCAGAAGGTTGCTATTT
Organism: Lathyrus oleraceus; assembly: GCF_024323335.1. Classification (NCBI taxonomy): domain Eukaryota; kingdom Viridiplantae; phylum Streptophyta; class Magnoliopsida; order Fabales; family Fabaceae; genus Lathyrus; species Lathyrus oleraceus. Next base: position 150,038,353 of record NC_066583.1, on the reverse strand, counting down.
CCCCCAGCGGAGGTGTTTGTGGGTAGTTTGCTCCTCAGCAGCCAGGCCTGAAGTGTTGTAATCCCCAGCAGGATTGAGAATGTTATTGCCTTAGCAAGTCTGAAGTTTGTTGTTTCCCCAGCGGAGGTGGGCGATGTTATTTCCCCAACGAAGTCCCCAAGCGGATCGAGTTCAGCGGAGGTCGTCCCCAGTGAAGATTATCCGTTCCCCAACAACAGCGCTATTCCCCAGCAGGGTGGAGATGGGAGTGACATCAAGTTCCTCAACAGAGTTCCTCGAGCTCCCCAGTAGAGTCCCCGGAGGGGGATATATTTTTTATGCATTCATCATTTAGAAAAGCATAACATATTGCATCATTAATTGCGTAGCATTTCCATGGTTATGGAGCATTACGCTGTAAAATTCATGCATCAGCATTGCAAGCATAAGCTAGTCCCAAGCTGTGGTTACCATTCGAGGATTGGTTGAGCTGGTGGGTGAAGATGTTGCTCTGAGGAGTTTAGCATCGCGGCACTGGGTCATCTGGGTCGATTTCAGAATTGGTTTCCCCAGCATGGTTGAGAGGTTGGTGTTTTCCCAACACGTGACTCCCTAGTTGAGTTGGTTTCTCTGCCGTTTCGAGAATGACAGATCAGCAAGCGTCCCCAGCAATGCTATTCCCCAAAGAGTTGGGAGATCGAATCAGGAATTGTGTGCTCAGCAAAGTGATCACTTGCTTTCCCAGCAGGAGTTTTCCTCCCCTTGCATCTTGCAGATTGGATCATATTCCCAGCAGAGGCGGATCATTTTTCAACATCTGTATGACACATTTACAACAGTTGCTCTTGGTATCATTCAGAATTGGTAATCCCCAGAGAGGTTTATTTCCTCGCCCGTCCGTGAAAGGAAAGCGTGACTCCCTAGTGTAGTCCCTAGCAAGTGTCTACCTTGTCTGACATAGGTAGATGCCATCCTTACGATACCAGTAGGTGTCGTGTTGATCCCCACGTGGGTCTTCTTGGGTCCTTTCTTTTGGTGTCGGTGGACACCATCTTTCGGTGTCAGTAAATATCGAATTCTCTTTCCCATTCATCCGTTGATGTCTGGTCGTGGTTTCTCTTCCCATTCATCCGTTGATGTCTGGTCGTGGTTTCTCTTCCCATTCATCTGTTGATGTCTGGTCGTGGTTTCTCTTCCCATTCGTCCGTTGACGTCTGGTCGTGGTTTCTCTTCCCATTCGTCTGTTGATGTCTGGTCGTGGTTTCTCTCTTTCCCATTCATCTGTTGATGTCTGGTCGTGGTTTCTCTTCCCATTCATTTGTTGATGTCTGGTCGTGGTTTCTCTTCCCATTCGTCCGTTGACGTCTGGTCGTGGTTTCTCTTCCCATTCATCTGTTGATGTCTGGTCGTGGTTTCTCTTCCCATTCGTCTGTTGACGTCTGGTCGTGGTTTCTCTTTTCCCATTCATTTGTTGATGTCTGGTCGTGGTTTCTCTTCCCATTCGTCCGTTGACGTCTGGTTGTGGTTTCTCTTCCCATTCATCCGTTGATGTCTGGTTGTGGCTTCTCTTCCCATTCATCTGTTGATGTCTGGTCGTGGTTTCTCTTCCCATTCGTCCGTTGACGTCTGGTCGTGGTTTCTCTTTTCCCATTCATCTGTTGATGTCTGGTCGTGGTTTCTCTTCCCATTCGTCCGTTGACGTCTGGTCGTGGTTTCTCTTCCCATTCGTCCGTTGACGTCTGGTCGTGGTTTCTCTTTTCCCATTTATTCGTTGATGTCTGGTCGTGGTTCCTTTATTCCCATTCGTCCGTTGATGTTTGGTCGTGGTTCCTTTCTTCAATAAATATCAATTCCCCAGTGGAAGCCGCTATTGGTGGATAGCCTCGTTTCTTTGATTCATCCCCCGCAGAGTGCAAATTCTACGGTTCTTTTGGTATTTAATCCTTGTTTACCTTGAAGGTATGACAGTCGTTGCTCTCATCTGTTTAGGTTCTCAGTTGATTGAATAGGGGCAGCTATATCACCTCAAATTTGCACCCCCCATTCATGCATACATTTCATTTTTTAGGACATTTATCATTACATATTGCATTGCATCTTATCAACAAGAACTGGCATCAAGAGAATTCATCAGTACACAAGAGCAAGTTTTTTCTTGAGTTGAAGGCCACATGACCATTTTGAAAAGCTTAAATGAATCAAGGTTCATTTTGAAGCAACTTTACCCAGGGGTAGAGGCCCAAATTCATCAGTGCATTTTCAAGTCATCTGAGGCCCATAAAAGTCAACTGAAAGTCAACTGAGGGTTATGAGATGGAGAAATGGTTTGAGACACTTCATTCATGTCCAAAAGAGGTTTATTCATCATGTCAAACATCTACCTTGAAGATTTTGAAGTCAGATCAAAAGTTTCCAAAAATGGAAAGTGACATGTAATTTCAAGTTTCCAAAAATGGCAAGTTTTTGGACCACACTCAACTTAACTTTCCAACCTCAAAGAAGCTTCAAATGAAATTTTGGTCAACATGAAAGTTGAAGATCTTTCTCTCCTATTTCCAAAAAGTCCAAGATTATGAGCATCTGATGAATGGTTGAGGAGTTATGAGCAAATGATCACCAAGTGTGCATGAAACTTCAAAGTGCCATAACTTTTGATCCAAAACTCCAATTTAGGCCACTCTTTTTGCAAATTGTATGTCATGGTCTATATTTTCCATATCCATCATTGCATTGCATGAAATAATATCACTTGATCATTTGGCCATGCATGTGCTTTTTGGAGGGAAAATACCAAATTCAAATTTGGTGCATCATATGAACAAAATTCCAATTCCAACATGTGCATGAGATGATTTTAAGTGATTTTGAGCATGCATATGGTACTGTTCACGTTCATTCACCATGCATAGGGTGCATTTTACCATTTGTGCACTACACCTTATATCTTGCTAATTTCCATTAACCTTGGCCTAATTACAATTTCAGAGTGATTAGGAGGTGGTATAAAAGCTTAAGCATAACAGAATTTTTGGGTTTTTCACATTCTAGATCTCAAAATTTTCTTTCCCTCCAAAATTTCTCTCAATTGAAACTTCAAATTTTTGCACACAACTCATTGATTTTCTTGCATATTCTGGATTTTTGAGTGTGATTGATGAAGAATCAAGCATTGATCTGAAGATTTTGGCCAAGAATCAAGCACATCAAGATCAAGAGCATGAACATGGAAACTTCCATTTGAGCTAGATCTAGGTCGTGTCAAGCTTCAATTCATGTACCAGACTTCATAACAAGAGTAGAGGAGCAGATCTGAACACTTGCAAGGCTTTGAATCTGCTGTTTCCATTGACTGTTCTTCAAGAGGTTGGAAATTCGATCATCTTAATTCTTGTTTTTATTACCATAATTGAGTAGATCTTTGAACACTGATCATGCTGATGTAAATTTCATTGAATTTGGATGAATATTGCTTGAGTTATGCTGATTTAAAGTTTTGTCATGAAAAATGTTTTTGTTCGATTCGCTTTGATCGTTGAGTTTTAGTATGAATAGATGTTAGATTCATGATGTACATGATTAGACGAGTCCATTGGTGTATCATACGTAAAATTCTGCAAAAAAAAATATGAATGTGTACTGTTGCTCGCCGGAGTTTGGCCGGGGAAGATGACCGGAAACACTGTTCCGGTCATCTGGTTCAGGCGCTAGGGTTACACTGTAGCGCGCTCATGGACTGGCCTTGCGTCTGTTCGATTCCTTGTGTTGCTTCTTTCATTTTTCACTTATTTCCCTCACTTGGCCAAACAACTGCGTTTTGATTCCACGCGCTTGTACCTCCATTCGATTCCTGGCTCCAGCATTTGTGATTTTGTTTTGTTTTCAGCGCTTGTTTTTATGTGAACACGGTTCGAACCATGGCTGATGCATTGTTTCACTTCTCATTTCAATTAACATTTTCCAATTATTTTCAATATTATTTCATTTTGTTCTTCAAATTCAAAAAATCATAACAAATAGAATATTGATCCAAATTGAATGCAATTTTTTCCTACATGTTCATCTTGATGTCTATTATTTTGTGGTATTAATTTCCTGATTTTATCATTTCTTGATTTTTTATGATGAGCTGTTATTTGATCATGATGTAAAATGTGACATGTTGTACCAATTCTCTTGTGAAATGCTCATACATGGTCCAATTGCCATGAAATTTGGTATGCTGATTCCTAACATGTTGCATGATTTGTGAAATTTTGTTTGACATTTTTAGCATTTTCCATCTCTGTTTGGGACACATGAATGTATGGTGTGACAATGTGTGTCACACAATTTGATGTTGCTCTTGTTCATTTTCGTATACATGTCAATTGAGCTTTTCTGATTCCAATTTTTTGCATGATGCTTGTGTTTAACATGTTGTGTGCACATAAAAATTTCCATGGTTATTTGATTCATTTCTGTTTTAATATGGAATTTCTACTCTTGATGTCCAATTGTGTGCTTTTTGATTGCCTTTGCCTTATCTTGTGCAATTGATGACCTTGCCTTAGGATTTGAGTTTGATCCTTTTTAGGACATGTTCTTACTTGAATAAATGTGCTGCATGTTGAATATTGTCTGCTGTTTTGACTTTTTGCTTTTTCTTTGACCCTAGTCTTGGTACTAGTGGTTTGTACTCATCTTTTGAGCTTTGTATTTCAGGTTCAAGCTATTAGCACTAGTGGTTGATGCAATCTTATGACTTGAGATGAAAATTTGCTTTGTCCACTAACCTTAGTTGTGTTGTAGGTCCCTTGGTGATGAACTCACTTGAGTTGTTGACTTGCCTTGTGTGCATATTGGTTGTAACATTGTTGGTTGACTGTTTGGTTTGTCTGAATGTGAATATTGACTTGTTTGACTTTCTTACAGGTACTTTAGTTGCTTTAGCGCATTGCTTGAGTTGTGCTTTGCTTGTGGTTGGCATACCACCTAGGTAAGCACTCTTGTACTCCATGTAGTCTAGAAGCCCTGTCGTTTCTTTTGGCAGGCATTTGGCTGAAGTCCTCCTTAAGAGGCAATGACTGTGTTTGTTTACTCATTATGCCATGTGACTTAAGTCCTCCTAAGTGAAGAGGCAATTGGCAGATAGAAGGGACTAGAAATCAGTCCCCTGCTAATCGTTTGAGTCGTTCATTATGCTCGCACTACATGCTGAGGCTCTTGAACCTAACCCAAGATCCTTGTGTATAGAGTCAGTCAAGTGGAGTAGGGTCCCACATTCTGGACCCCCACACCTTCTTTGATTCAAGCTCGCCCAGGCCAGGGTTAAGACCTATGAGGTCTTACCTTCATCACCTTTCATCTGCTCACCCTGACGGTCAATGTCAGTGGCTAAGAGCCTTCATACCCTACAATTGGCTTGTTTGTCGAGGTTGATATGACCCCTTGACTAAAGCCCGGCTTGTTTGTCGAGGTTGATATGACCCCTTGACTAAAGCCTCACCCTTGATGTTTGAGCCCCCTTTTTGGTGTGTTTACTTCATGTTGTATGTTTTTGTATGGTGTGATTGTATCCCCCTAGGTTTGCTAGACTTCGCATAGTCTCTCGTTTGCATGTCAATTAAGGTAGCACGGTTCCTTCGTCTAGGACTTCCTTTCTTGCGTGAGCTTTCCTAAAACACAAACAAACTTTCCCTTCTCTTAAGGACACGTTGACTCCTTCTACTACAGGTGAGTAAGTCTCAAAAGGTCGAGCATCCGGTAGATTGCATAGTAACGTTGTTCATCTAAAAAACACAAAACAAATAGAAATAGTTTAGCCGAACTACGGCAACTCTGATTCTCATGTCCAGATGAGAGACGTAGGCACGAGATGCGATGTCTTGTCGAGTTTGACTGACAACTAACTTTGATCCTTGCTGGTTTTCGTCCTTGTTGCGATCCTTTTCTCTCGCCCTTGTTGCGATCGAGACCTTCCTTTTCTCTTGCCCTAGTTGCAATCGAGACTCTTCTTCTTTTCGTGTGCGTTTGTTAGGAGTCTGATGTAAGCCCAACAATTGGCCTTCGGTTTCCTGTTTTGTTTTGAGTGTGTTAGGAGATAGATGTAAGGCCATTGATTGGCTATCTGTTTCCTGTTTCTCTTATGGAGTTGGATGTAAGTCCAGCGATTGGCATTCCGTTTCCTATTTGCGTTTGGTTGTTTGGAGTCAGATGTAAGACCAGCCATTGGCAGTCTGTTTCCTGTTGTGTGTTTCGTTTGACGTCTCAGCGTCTCCTTTCAGTGTTTTGTTTCGGCGTGCGTTAGCCGAGCTACGAGTGCTCTGATTCTTACTCTGGTTAGAGAAGATATGTATGCATAAGATGCGATGTCCTAGCGAGCATGTTTCCCGTTTCCCCGAACTACGTCGACTCTGATGTTTGTGTCTGACAAACTACGTAGGCCCAGGATGCGACATCCTGCCGAGTCCCATTCTTCCGTTTTCCTTCACCTGTTTCATTCCAGTTTGTGCAGTTTTTTGAGCAGTTTATCAGCAACCTTATTCTATTCTTTTGAGCGTGGATCCCGTCGAGTACGACGGACGTGAGGGGTGCTAATACTTTCCCCTTGCGTAACCGACTCCCGATCCTAGCAATCTCTGGTCGTAAGACCATTCCTTTCCCTTTTTCAGGTTTACTTCGAGCATTTCCTTTCCCTCCTTTGGGATAAATAACGCACGGTGGCGGCTCTGTGTCTTTTCCCGCCGGTTGTTTTTTCGCGTATGCGACAAAGGGCAGCCACTGTGTTTCACACTAGATCATTATCTAACACAGTTAAGTGTTTGATAATCTTATTAAGACTAATACTGAAGCTCTGATACCAATTAAAGGTGACAAGAAACACATGAAATGGGGGGTTGAATTGGATTTCTAAAAATGTAAGCTTTTTAAAACTAACACAATTAAACAACAGCACGAGCAAGAAAAATAAAAAGGTTATTTTTATACTGGTTAACTGTGAACGAAGCTACCTCCAGTCCATCCAACAAAGGTGATTTTTCCTTCTCAACAAGTACTTAATCTACTATAACTTAAACTGATTATAGACACCACAAAGATAATCCACCTTTGTCTTCTTGAGTATATCTGACTAAAACCTAGTCATTAAAGGAATACACTCAAAAATGAGATTTACAAGACTGTGTTTACAAGAATGCTTTTAAGAAAGAAGATTAATACAAGTTTAGTACAATTGAATATTCATACAATAACAAACAAAAGCTCTATGTGTGTGTACAAAAACTATACACATAATATAAAGTTCAGCAAAACCATTGTGTGTGAGCATAATATAACACCGTAAAGTAGCATGAGCAACTTGTCTAATCTTTTATATAGGCAGTTAAAATATATGTTGGAGGGTATAATTGGAATATGAAGAATGAAGTTGTCTCCTTTGTTTAATGGTTTGCATGTAGGAGGAAAAATGGTACAATAATATTGTCCTTAGCCCACAAAAACAATGTACTGGAAGGAAGGGTGATCTTGTATTGTGCATTATTTTCTTGATGCAAAACCTTTTGATCTTATCTTACAATCTTTATAGGCTTCTGATTAAATGATGTTGAAGCATGCTTAGAAGGATCAAGAGACTAGTTTAGAGAATCTTTAAAACCTCGGTCTTCAGAGTCTTAACACAATTCTTCAGAACCTGGTTTTCAGAGTCTCCAGATCTTGTTCTCCAGACTCTTCATAACTTGAGAATGCATAATCTTGATGGCTTGACAATCCTTAAGAGGCTATTCAATCAGAGTCGCAGTTAGAAGCTTTAGCATAGATGTTCATCGGAATCGTTGTTTAAGAGATTCTAGAACTTGACAACATCTTATAAAACACTTTGTATGTCTTTAGAGTCATATTGTGTTGAGTCCAAAATATGGTGACGTCACATGTTAATTCTTTATAGTTAGATCCTGTTAGAAAAACTATACACTAGATAAAAATCATTAGTGTACAAAATTATTCTCTAAGAAACAATGCATTGTTATCATCAAAACTAAAGGCAAAATGCATAACCAAATCTTATTCTTACACTGCAGTCATGGCTACACTCAATCTAGTTGTAGGTCTTGATAATACAAATGGTGTTTATGACCTTCTGACTGGTAGCTTATATGCTCGTCCATGAGTTAACTGCTGGGATGTTTCTGTAGCTGTTTGAAATGCCCTTTTAACCGGTTGTTTATTTGTCATTCCATGAGTTGACTGCTGGGATGTTTTAATAGTTGTTTGAGTAACTTGTTAAGATGGTTGTTGGGATGCTTATTAGGATGGTTGTTGGGATGCTTTTTGGGATTCTTGTTGGTATTCTTGTTGACTAGCTGGTGTCACCTTACAAGTAAGTTTGTTATGACCTGGTTTCTTGCATCTACTACACTTGACAATAAAACTAGTTCTTCTCATTTTTTGATCAAAGTCATCAATCTCTCTTTGTTATAGATTCCTCCTCTTTTTTGGCCTTCCAGACATTTTCATATACTTAGATGATTGCACATCAGGAAACTCTGTTCTAACCCACAAATTTGAGTCATTTATAGGATAAATCACATGTTTGTAGACTTCCATGTATCTTGATTTCATGTAATACTCATGGATATAGTCATCAACCTTATAGTTTATACTCTTCATAACTGACAGTGCATGAACACAAGGTAGGCTTGTTAGTTCCCATCTTCTGCATGAATGTAGGTGTTCCTTCAAATTGACTGTAAACTTATCTGATTGATTTTTAAGGTGTCTCACTTCAAAGATGTGCTCATCTGACATCCTAAAATAGATCTTTTTTAATAAACATATGCTTATCTGCTCATATGAAACTTGTATGAAACCTACATGATAAAACTTGTATAAAATTTTGGTCAACATATCTTAACCACATGTTTGATCTTAATAACTCATGACAATAATCATAGATCTTAGTATAATTCCCCTTGAAAGAACCATCAACCATGTCTCTAGTTGTAAATCTAACTCTTATCATTAACGAAACCACATGGGATGGTCCTAGCCACCCCAAAATTTTGATAACTATACAAAAAATTTAATTAAACATTATATTAATATTATGTTTGACACTAAATTTTAACAACTACACAGTGACCGAGTATTAAGTTTGTTTTGTTCCCCTCTAGGGTCACGGGTTCTCATTGAGGGGAAAATGTCAATTTTCTTTAATATTTTGCAAAACTTTTTGGATTGTTAATAAATTCAATCTCCTTATTAATATTAGGGTAATGCTAACTTGTGCTCCAAGGACACAAGTTAAGAGATAAATATAGAAACAAATTTTTGAAAATTGTGTATTGAATTTATTAGAAATTTATAATTAATATTTATTTATTTTTTCAATACAAATTTTTTATTTGTGGGTTTCTTAACATGTGCCCTTAGGGCACAAATTAGCATTACCCTTAATATTATTTCAACAGATAGATATATTTTCATTTAATCCATCTATTAATATTGTTTTAATGGATAAATATAATTTCATTTATAAAATTAATTTAAATAATTTAATTTTTCAAAATATATTTTAAATTTTTTTTTTTTTGAACGTAACTTTTTAAACTCTCTCATGTGCCCATATTTTTACAATGATTTACTTTTTAATATCTGGCAAAATTATTTTGGTTATTAATGGATCCAAAAGATAATATTTATTTAATCTATCAATTACCATTATATATATATATATATATATATATATATATATATATATATATATATATATATATATATATATATATATATATATATATATATATATATTTTCCATTTAGTCCATCCATTAAAATTTTTAATGGATTGATATAGTTTCATCCATAAAATTAATTTTAATAGTTTAATTTTGCAAAACTAAATTATTAAAAAATTTTAGATTAACTTTTTTACTGTATTTTTTGTATACTCTCTCATATGCACATATTGTTTAGTTGTTTTTTCCATCCCATCCACACGCACAAACTATTTGATTGTTGCTTTTTTTCACACTAAAGGCTTTCACCCCAATATTACTACATAAAATCGGTGAACAAATAGCCCACAACAAGGGAAGATATGCAAAAAGAACTAATCCTTAAAATTAAAATATTACAAAAATGAATAATAATATTGCTACACACATCGATAATGATTCCGTGATTGTCCAAAAATGTATTACTCCGTCTCTTTTTTTTAAGTATTATTTTTTGATTTTTTATCTTTACGAAGAAAATTAATTATTATTGTTATTTTTCAAACAATCATTAATTATTTATTTTATTTATTTATTTTCTCTTTCTATATAATAATTATTTAAAGGTAATTTTGACAAAAGAACAATTAATACTATCTTAAACTTTGCAAGTAATAATTAAAAGAAAATATTTTTTTTTCCTAAGAAAGTGACATTTATAAAGGAACAGAGTGAATAATAAATTTTACTGTATCCTTTAATTTAACACATTTTTTCACACAAACATCTTTGAATATAATATTATAAAAAAAGCCCTTAGATATATAGTTTATAAATTTAACTTTTACTAGAAAGAAAAAAAGTGAGAGCAAATACAATAAAGATTGAGATTAATTGAAATACACTGTCAGTGTAAAAGAGTTTTACACCATCACTTAATCATAGACGTTGGATATTAAAAGAAGTTTGACTTTTATTTTAAAAATCTATAAAGTAATACAAACGGGTGATGATGATGAACCGACGCTGTAAAACTTTTTACACTGACAGTGTATAGTAATTAATCTCATAAAGATTTGTAATCGATGTATATATGTGGTTATGTTTAATTAGAGTAAAATATAATCTTGAGTCCATTATAAGAAATTTGACTTTTAATGATGGTTATAAAAGGTAGGTAAATTAATATACACATTAGTTACTATTATATTTTTTCTTGTTAGTTATCACTATTTTTTTTTAATTTTTTATATTTGACCCTCTCATCGATTTTATCTTGGCTTCGTTATTGACTCTTATGGCCTTAGTCTTGTTGACCCCCACATTCCACTTCTTTTGTGCATCTTCCTTTATATCCTTAATCTTTGGTCTATAATTGTTTTTCAAGGAATTTTGAAACATTTTGCTCAACCATTTAATACTCATCATCTTCACATTATACTCTCTACTATAACTATGTATGTCAATTACCTTCCTTAGTTATCAAGAATCCTCCTTAGGCAACTTATCACAATAAACTTCCCACTCACATCCATATTTACACCTAACCCTCACCCTTATCTTGTCATTTTCAATGAACTTCAAATTTTTGCCATATTGGATGGCGTATGAGGTAATTGCTTCCTTAAAATCACATTTGGTACTAAAATACATTTCACCTCCCATTTGTAAATAGACATATCTTTTTGTAACTTGAACATCAAATACTTCTTTCTCCTAACTCCATTGATATCATCACTATGACACCCACTTTCTAGATATTCACTTTCTTTATCACTCTTTTTAAACTCTTCCTTGTTTTCTCCCCATTTTTCTTTACCTTTTTTGATGTTCCCCTCTTGATCATCTTCATTTACATATCAGATTAGTCATTTCATCTTTCTCAACTAATTCATCATCATACTCATCAGATTCCTCTTTAAAAGCTACCTCAATTGCACTATCATAATTAAAGCTCTCGTCCCTGATGTCATAAGAACTAACATCATCATGCACCCCAACCCCGCCATGCACATTATCATGATTTGCCTCAGTTTTCATTTCCTCTGTTACCTTCAGCTCAATTTCCTTCAACTCAGTTTCTGTTGCCTCAGTTTTCTTCAACTCCATATTAACTACTTCACCATACATTGCAGTAAACACTTATTCAATCTCATATACAATATCATCGTGATCTACTTCTATCTCATCAAAGGGACCATCATAATACTCAGGCTGAGACAATGTGTGTTGAATATATACATCAATATTAAGATGCACCCTATAGAGATCAACAATCTCTAAGACACCTTTGTCATCAACCAACACATTCATCCCAAACGTAGGATCCCTAAAATATATTTTCTCCATGGCACTATAACCTAACTCCTTAAAACAACCTAACAACTCAATAACTTCACCTCTTAACTTTTATTTACAAATCTGTAACTTCTCCTCCTTCGTACATACTAAATTCCTCATCAACGAATTAACCACTATGATGGATTTTTAGATGTAAATGTTCATTCATTTCAAACTATGCCATAAAATAGAAGCGCATAAAAAAGATGAATTTCAGAAAGATTCCATAAACCCTAAAACTACAACATTTAAAATTTGCAGAAAAATCACTTTAAACATATCTCTGGTCAACAACGGTGTCTTCGATTTCACCTTCAATGAACGTTTTCGCCTCAAATTGCAGTTGATGCACCTTTAAGGATCGTCAATGGCTATGATAGGGTTGACTGCATGTGTTCTGAATGCCTCAAACCATTTCACTTTCTTCTTTTTAGGTTGTGCACTTAAATTCCACATGATCAATCAATTCCACATTAACTATACGTGTGCGTCAGTTGTACACTTATATCGACTTTGACTAACGGGGCAAACGGAAATGATGAACGTGACAATATTTGAACAATTAAATGATCAACTTGATACTTTTTAAAATCGAGAGACCAAAATGGAACCCAAAATAAAGTTAAACGACCAAAAATAATATTTTACCTAGAATAAAAATAAAATATACTCCTCGTTCATTTTTAAATGTCATTTTTTTAGTAAAGTTTTCTTTTTAATTGTTATTTTTAAAGTTTAAGAGTATTGCCAAAATTATCCTTAATTATTTATTGAAGAGAAAAAAAAAATTAAATAATTAAGAGTATTATAGATAAAAAGATAATCATTTCTTAAAAATTAATAAAAATTATTATTTTTTATAAAAAAAAAAAGTAAAAAAAAAGATAATTAAAAAGAAACCATGGGAGTGTATATAAGATTTTTGAGAATAAAAAAAATGTTTAGAATAATTTTATAAGACTTGATAAATAATTTTGAGGCAGTGAATAGTAAATTAATTTCCGTTTCAGCATTTACGAGGTTAACTTAACTCAACATTGGTTTGCGTTTGTGTCTTGTGAGTGGAACCAAGGTGAGAGAAACCGATAAAAAACAAGACAAACGATGTAACCCACTCACTCCTCTTCCTCGTTTACTGTTCTCACATTCATAGACACTCTTTGAAAAACACAAAACAGTTAACAACACCTTTTCCTTTTTCTCCTTTATTTATTACTACTTCCCACACCCCCTTTTCATCACCGATATTTTATTCCTTTCCACAATCCTCAACAATACAATTCCAATTCCCAATTCATTATTTGTCTTTCATGTTTCGTTAACCCAATAATTGAACTTCCAAAACCACTTTCACACACAGATTCTGAATAATCCGGTTTCAACAAGGGTTTGTTTCTTACTATTTCTAAGTTGTATGTAATCACTGAATTTTGCTGATTCTATCAACATATTTTGAAACCCTGTGTGTTTTTTTTTCAGGTGGATCGTCATGTTGTGTGATTCAAGCATGCTTTTATATTTACCTGATGATGTGTTTGCTATAATTTCTAGATCCTTTTCACCAAAAGATATATGTAATCTGAGTTTATGCTGCAAGAGCTTGAATACTCTCGTGGCTTCTGAAAAAATCTGGTTAACTCAATGTGAAGTTTTGAGTATAGTGCCTCATAAGGATCTTGTTGAGTGGAGAAAGGGTGTGTCTTGTTATAAGGCACTTTGTCGTTTTCTGGTGAAAGTTCAACCGTTGATTGGGATATGGGTTCATCAGAATCCGGAGCTGGGGAATGTTGTGTATGTGATGCCTGGTTTTGTTTCTGTTGTTGGTTGTAGGATAATTCCTCAAGAGCTTGGTCCGTTAGGTATGGAGGATGGTCCGATTCTATGGGCGTCTGTTTTCGAAGTTGTTGCTGATTTTGATGGTTCGACTATGTTTTTCCTTCATGGAAGGGAAAAGGGTGTGGATTATGTGTATCCTGGTTTGGCTAAGTCGATTGATAAATTTTGCAATATATTGTTGCTTGAGGTTGAGCCGGAGAAAAATAAAAATGTTGGTTCTTTGTTGGAGAGTAAGAGTTTTGTGCATTCGTCGGGTTTGGAGTTGTCTAGGAAGGTTGGTAGGTCGAATAGTGATATTTGTAGGTCACAAATTGTGATGGGAAATAGTGAGGGAAATGTTAGCTTTAGCAGATTAGCTTTTTCTGATAGAAGAAAGTTGCTTGAGGTTACTACTAGCCAAGTTCGACAAAAGGTTATGGATGCGGTGATAGGACCGTTGTTTCCTAGGTTGAGGGACGATGAGGAAAACTTTCAGAAAGATTTGGTGCTCTTGAGGGAAAGGATACTAGTCCTTAGACAAATACACAGGCTTGGTTGTAGTGAGATGGAGATGGAGGATTATAAGGCAAATTCGCAGGGTGTAGTTGGTGCAACACAGTTAGACTTCGATGATAAACGTTCTAGGGCCGTGCCTGATTCTCTGTTTGAGGAGGATGGTGGCGTACAATGTGTCAAGAGAAAAGGAATTCGCGGATATTTCTGGAATAGTCTTAAACATATTCTAGGAAGATCAAATTCAGTTAATGACAGTCATTCAGCTTCCAAGAAGCTTACTACAAACGGTGAGATTAGGCATGCTAGACTTCAAGAGTTTCTTAGATCGAGTGACACAATAAGACTAACTTTGAATGCCTCGAATATGAAACTGTCCTCTTATAGAGCATGGCCGAATATGCACGACAGTAGGTATGCACTTTACAAGTTACCTTTGCGAGTTCCTGGTGCTGACCATGAATATGCTGGATTATGGGGAGGTGCTTTTGGTTGGCCTCCCGGGAAGCCTTCCGAAGACAAGCCTGGAAAGGCTTTGTTTTTTCTTCTCCTCTCTTACGAGGAGTTTCAGGGTCAACAACTTCTCATTGCAACCAAAATATTGGAAGGCACACACTATGTCTTGCATCCTAATGGTTCCGCAATGTTTATAGCCAATGTCAACGAACCTTCCTCCGAACCTTTTCCTTGGAACACTGATGCAGATTCATTGCCGGTGAATATCAAGCATGCTTTCACCGGAGAGGGTATTGCGAGTGGTTATGGGTTTAGATATCCTGGATCAAAGCCAGGCTCACTCTTTGTTTTTCATAATGGTGTAATTGCATTCATTTGGAAGGAAACAAAGGCGGTGTTGACCTTGCAAAGACTTAACTTGCAAGAACTTTTGAAGAAGGGTGAAAGAATACCTTCTCTACTTCCCATTGCCAACTTTTCATATCTGACAAAGTCCTACTCGAATGTGTTTGCCGGCATTCCCACCTCTTCCAGTTCTCTGTCTTCACCAAGGTTTGCCTTAACTCTGACTTGTCACCTTCTTTAACTTCAGAGTTTCTCCTCAATCCTTGCACATGTTCATGACTTTATGGTTTGCTATAATCCTACTACTATTGCATATCTGATGTTAATTTTCGTGTTAAATTGTTATATTGTTGGTTCATTAAGTATGCAATAACATTCACAAAGTAAGGGAAATTTACTATTGGTAGAACGTGGATCTGTTGATTACTGAAATTATTGGAGATGTAAAGTGTATTTTTTACAAGACTGTTTGGAATCATATTTGACTAGGCCGTGTTTGGATAGATAAAAATGCTTATCATATAACTATATGCATCTTCTGTTATTCACTACTCTGCACAATCTTCCCTTTCTAGAGAAAATCTAAGACAGGGGTGCATGTTTCTTTACAGGAAAGGACGACGCTAGTATATTAAGCTTCGGAGGCGCGAGATTGTCATTGCTGGTGTTTGTTTACTACCGGCTGTCCAGGAAAACACTTCCTTGGTGATTTCTAGTTGTTGCTTATTGAAACCGTGAAGTAATGTATTATGAAGTAAATTTCGTGATGAATTGTCATATCATAATACTCTTTGTTGTAGTATATATGGGAGAAAGTATAGAATAAAGATGTTCTACATTATGTATAAATTGACATGTTGTGTGCCAGACAAGTTACATTACATTTCCTTAAAGTAACAGCTCCTGCATGGTTGCACATTCTATCACAAAAAAAGTAATTAAAATTATCCCTATAGATAACGAAAATTGATTTTTTTGGCTATTAGAATGTTATGTTAGTAGTTAGTTGGAGTTTGAATCTTAAACCTCATTTTTAAAGTCCTACACATGTCTCTGGTCAACCACTTTACTGCAGTTTAAGTCATGCTTATCCCCACCACCACCAACTTTGGGTTGATTATTTTTGTACTCAGCATTGTTCTTCGGGTTTCTATGCATTGTCAGCAATGTGTCTACATCAATATCATCTTCAATTCTCAAACAAACGGCTTGACAATTTTTTTATATTTTTAAATAACCACTATTTTTAAAACTAATATCAAAATAACACATTTTTTAAATAAATTATTGATATAAATTTTTAAATAAAAAATAAGTATCCGTGTAAAGTAGGTGTCATACCAAATGACACATCCTTTAGGCAGTTGAACTAAGGCACGGTTGACTCTGCATGCAGTTCAAGTCGATGCAATTGGTGCAGAACATGCGTAATTCCAAACGGTGCATCCTTTATTATTATTATTTATTTATTTTAAATTATAATTTAAAAAATTGAAATAAAAAAGAAAATGAAAAACAATTTATAATATTATGTTATAAAGTTAAAATTCACAAAAATTGACAAGAAAATCAATGACTCGCCCGATTGAAACGTCTCCTGTTCCACATCTCGTTGCATTAGCTTGCATTCGAGGTCTCCCACGATTTTCTTGAGGTGTTTGGGGTCTTTGAGTGTTGACATGATGCAATGGTGGTTGGTGTGAAGGTCATGCGGAAGGTCCAACAGTATTTGACAAATTTGCCATTGTTTCTCCTTAATAGCCGAGGGATTGCCGCCAACGGCGCTGCCGTAATTGAGTTTGATGTCCAAATTGTTGTAGTTGGGTCGTTGTGGTTGGATTGTGAATGGACGATATGATTGTCTGAATTCGTACATTTAATCATTTTGGAAACAAAGGAATGATTCATGTGGTGTAAGAAAGTCAAACAATGGTTGAGTGTTGTGGCGATGGGATGTTTGGTTGTTCATTGGTGGGGGACTATGGTGTGATGAGGTGGATTGGTATGAATTATCGGGGCTATAGACAAATGTGGTGGTTGCGTATGGTTGTTGGTGGTATGAGTTTGATTATTGGTTTTGTGTTTGGGTGTGTGGCATATATTGGTTGCGAAGTTGAGTGTTTGGTGGTTGGGTGTATATGATATGGTGACAATGTGAGGTTGGTCGTTGAGTTTGGATGGATTGATAGTGTTCTTGGGTTTGGTAATGGTGTGAGGTTGGTTGTTGGACATATATTTGTTGTTGGGCGTATGATGACGAAGCTCGTTGGCGTGGATAAATCAAATACTTTGG
Organism: Lathyrus oleraceus; assembly: GCF_024323335.1. NCBI lineage: Eukaryota > Viridiplantae > Streptophyta > Magnoliopsida > Fabales > Fabaceae > Lathyrus > Lathyrus oleraceus. The sequence continues at coordinate 150,020,921 of NC_066583.1, read as the reverse complement.
CTCATACACAAACGGTGGCGTTGTAACCGACCTAAATCAAGTCATATAATGTTGAGTTAGTCCAGCACCATGTATGATTGGTTCGTTTAAGATGTGCCAGCGTTGATTCCTCCAATGACGACACATCTCTTTAGCGAAGTCTCTACAATCGAAATAATCCCATTGACCATTGACTCTTTGTTGATGCCAATCTCCAAAACACATCGGAGGTTCTGAAATTTGTTGTTGCATACCGAACTGCAGTTTCACACAGTCACTTTGGTGCATCTCCATAGTAGTGAATCAGATGATTGGTGTTTTTGCTGTTCAAACTGCATCATCATCGTGGTTAACCTGATCAGCAAGACCCAGATACGACATCTAGATAAATTGTATAAGAAAATTACATGATTAGAGGATTTGTAATTTAATAATTTTTTAAAATAAAAAATAGAGTTGTTTAGTAGTAATACATCATCTAATCTAATATTATCTAAAAGAATGCGATAGACTACTACAACATGTTTGAGACGCATGTTGTAATTCACATTGTCAATTTGGAAACATTGCCGACATATACCCCAAATGATACTTGTGTTAGTGGAAATGACATATTCCACCGACTCTTCTAGGCGTATGAACCATGCATAAAAGATTTTGCATTCTGTAAACATATTATACAAATTGATGGAACCTGGTTGTACGTGTAATATAAAGAAACGCTATTCATGGTAGTGACACAAGATGACAACATCAACATTTTTTCCAATCGCCTTTGCACTGGTTGAAGGGGAGACTGTTGGGGGATGGAGTTTTTTCCTTAAAAATATTTGATTACACGTAATTCCTCAGCCTAAGTTATGTTTGATCTCAGATAAAAATCCATCAATTGTGAGTGCCTATAAAAGCATTGATAATGGTTGGAAGGGTCCTCCTTCGACGCATGTCTACTGCACTAGACATATCGCTCAAAAATTTATATAGGAGATCAAAGACAAGACGTTGTGGATGAAGGTTGTTAATGTAACACCATAAATCCCAAAACAATTTATTTATAAAAGAAACTAATTTCTAGGATGTTACTTCATCACAAAAACTCAATAAGCAACATGTATTTATTAAAAATCACAGCGGGAGTAAAGATAAACATGTAATGGTTTGAATAAAACATCTCCAACAATAAAATCCATAGGAGTAATAAAATCCAACACATAAGGAAACACAACTGTCCAAAACCCCAGTGTTATAGTACAAAGCATTTTATTCGACTAAATGGAAAATAATATAGTAAAATGCTGAGAGGTGTCCTGCTGTCTCGCAGTACTCACGATCCTATCACTCTTGTTGATCATATGTACCTAAGTCGTATTGACAACATCAAACAAAGAGAAAAGTGGTGAGAATACATTTACATGTGAAATTTTTAGCAACAAAATAACATTAAAGAAACACAACAATCATACATAAATGATATATATCAATCAAATACAATCATAAACACACATCACAACAAAATGCAATGTTATTATGATCCACCAACTCCATCACCTATATGCATGTGGTACCAAAAATATATTATGGAATCAGAGGAATGTTACTAATTTTATTCCACTATTCCCCGGTCCTTTCCACCTAGACCAATGATCCCCACCAATGGATCTGAGACTCGCCCTTGGTCTTTTCCACCAAGGCCCACGATCCCCACCAATGGATCTGAGACCGCCAAAATGGAATGGAGTCCCACCTAAACTCTAAAATACATGAATGCATGGTAATATGAATCATGAATATGCATTTGATGGACATACATCATAATTCACCAAAATTGTGTATAATAATACTCACAAACCCCAAAATCATCCCAAAGGATATCACCAAAATATGTTCCATTCACGAACCACAAATTATCCAATAAGGATCATCCAAATTCAAATCACCTAAAATTTTGTTTATTAAATAATATATTCACTTTTCTTATATCCAAAATTATTTAATTAATTATATTCTTAAAAGTGAGTTAAATATATTAATATTTTTATAATATTTTATAAAATGTATATTTAATTATTTTAAGGCTATTTTATCATAATTTGAACTTAAAAAAAATCAACAGGATGATCTCCGAACTCAAAAACGGCAAAAGCGACAAAATTACAAAAATATCTCTGAGCTGTCACTTGATCCTCCGCCGCCGCCAGTGGTGGATTTAGAAACATTTTAATTTGGGGGAAAAATATAACTTATAATTATTCTTTTTAAAATATTTTAATATTATTATTATTTTTTAGAGATATTATAATATAATTTTTAAGATAAAAAATTATACAATAAATAAATATTTAATGTTTTAAAGACTAATTTTTTTAAATAAGAAAAAGACTCCATACTCTAAGTATGCTCGGTTCTAGAAAAAATAAGTCATCTGGAAAAAAAATAGACTTATTTGACATTTTGAGAAAAATATAGTTTTTTGAATTTTATGAGAAATTTTTTTCCAATATCGATATAACTATATCAACATCTATGAAATTATAAAACACTGATTAAAAATTACATTATAATAATTTCATCGTTAGTTTATAGGGTTTAAACCCAAATCATCAAAATTCTCTATCTTACGCACTTTCATCGTCAAAATCTGGTTATGACCAAATGGGATTATCCTACGGATGAGAGGACAAGGATACCCTCATCATCTTGCTGATTAAATCCCCCATATAGTCAATAATCTCTCGACTTACCTATTAATTGCAGTTTTCATAAATCTTGAAAAAATTTGCGTTCCTCCCTCACTCTCCATAATCGCTTTCACAAATCTTGAATTGTTAATTATTATATATTGATAATAATAAAAATCACAATAATTGTTGGGTTCCCTAACCGTAACAACACTTAAACTTTAGAAGATTTTACTTCCTATTTAAACATTCTCCCATAACTGTGAAACACCGTAATATTATTTTAATCTCAATTAGACCATTATTTCAAAATAATACAATTAAATATTTTTGCTATTATTACTAAAATATCACAATTAAGTAATTATTTAATTATAACATTTATTTATTTTATCAAAAAGAAAAGTAACACTTTTATTAATTAAATATTTTATTTTAAATAATTATATAATAAAAATACTCATTATGATTATTATAATTATTTTTAACTTTTTGATTATAATTATTATAATTATTTTTAACTTTTTCCATTGTCATTCGCTCAGCCCTCAAGTCCCAATTAACCTTTTCATCCTCATTGTTACATATACCCTTAATTAATAAGGTTATTATATTTTTAATGATAAAATATTATTACTATTATAATTAAATAATTAATCCCAATAATTAAATTATTTCAATTATTACTAGATGATTAAAATTATCTAATATTTTATCATTAAATTAATTAATAATTCCAACACTTATTTATTTTATAAAATTCTAATTCTCAATTATTTAATAATTAAAACTCTAAAATAACTATTGTATTTTTAATTCCCTTAATCCACTAATTCTCTCTAGATACTCAATTATCTAATTATTTTTATTAAATTAATTAATTCTATTTTTCTTCACCACTCTAAAATACTCATATATTCCTATAATTTAACTTAATTATCGAAATAGCCCTTAATTCCATAAAACCCCAACATAACTCAAATAATCAAATCATTCAAGCAGTACACATATAAACACTCAAATAATTAGATTAAAATTAATAATCTAAAAATCGGAGTGTCACAGTTAACACAAAGTATGCATTAATAGAACCTTCCTTCAAACACTACTGTGAAAACATCAGATTGCCAAATGCAGATGTAGTAAGGTGAATCGACAATATTCCATTGGAGAAGTAGACTAGGTCATACGACAACGGTCAACGATAGGGCTACATGATAACGAATCTCGTGGAATCAATGAACTGTGTCTTCAAAGGCATCTGGAATCTACCAATAATCGCTTTAGTGTGAGCAACCTATTTTAGGTTAGGGGCACTCTTTGAGATCAGATGTTTCAAATGAAGTTCAATGTTACAATCCAGACATCTATTCAGTGATGCTTTAAAGAAATTCTCTAAGGAGGAAGTTGTCAAAGCTAACACACAAGTGATCATAGTGTTTGATCGTACTAAAGGTTGGTTCAATGTTGCTGAGTTAATGGATTTCAATGAAAGCAGGGCGAGGGGACACTGAACTAAATAAAGGTTGGTGCAACTACGGAAAGTTCCAAGCCTTTCGTATGCCTTGCTCCTATGTCATAGCGGCATGTTCAAAGGTTCAACATGATCTTTCCAATTTACTATTTGTCGTTTACAAAGTCATAAACCTATGCAATGTTTACAACATTAACTTTTCAGTGGTAGCAAAAGAGGATTATTGGTCTGCATATCAAGGGGACATACTCTGCCACAATGAAATAATGCGAAGAAAGAAAAAGGACCGCCCAAACATCACCCATTTTCGAACCTAAATGGATACGAGAGACAAAATGATGAGATTATGTAGTTCATGACGCTAGTCCGGACATAATCGTACAAACTGACCAAGTGTTGGGTCAAGCACAACAACATAATTTTAAATGTAACCCTTTTGCTTTATATTAAAAACAACTTTCATTTCATAAATATCATAATATTCAGTTACAATAACTTGAAAACAACAACTAAATAGTAATTTAAACAACAATAGAACAACAAAACAAACAACTATAATAATTAAACAACATCACAAATAAATACAACAACTAAACAACATAACTGTGTGATTATAACCATCAAAACAATTTTGTGAGAACTATACATCATCATGCAAACATCTTTGTCAGCTTTAACATTCACCCAGAAATGAACTTCTCCATTTTGGTATCTTTTCACCATCTGTAATGTCTCCATTTAACCAACAGATCAAGGTCTTGTTAAGATGTTCGAACGTTTTTATATTCCATAGTCGGATCTTCATCGGAGGCATTACTGTTGAATAAATTAGATCATCATTTTTCTTGTGAATATAAGGACACATATATGAAGACATCTTGAATAAAAATTAAAGGAGATTGAAGAAAAATGGAAGGAGATGATAAGAAGATGTGTGAAAAATAATGGTAGGTGATGCTATATTTATAGAGATGAAAACAACGTAGTAGCCACATGGCATGACGCATGCACTATGCATGCATTACATGCAATGTCACCATAGTTCAACATCTCAAAGCATGCGCCAATTGCATTAGCTTGAGCTGCATACATGAGCCACTAAGCATGGTGTCTTAGTTCAACTACCTAAAAAATGCGCTATTTGGTATGGCGTCTACATTACACGAATGATTTTTTGTTTGTTTGAAAAGTGGTTATATTGAAAATTAATTTGAAAAGTGTGTTATTTTGATATTATTTTTTAAAATAATGGTTATTTAAAAAAATCTTCGTTTGGTTTACCATCAAGTTTGACAAAATCACATAAAAAAATCCATGTTAAAAATCTATGTTATTGTAAAAGCTCTGATTCATAATCCATGTTAATGTAGAAGTTCTAATTCATACCTTCTTTGAAATTACATTAAATTTGCATTGGGATGTGATATTAAGTTTCCAAACTCATTAACAAACATGCACTACTACTCACTTTTTTATACAAACTAGTTAGATATCATTGCTTATGAGATTGTCGTGAAATGTACTAGTGTGAATGTAATATATTTTAGAATATCTAAATTAAGATAAATATCTATATTTGACAGTTGTATAATTAAAATATTGTTTATACAACAAACATAAGTGGAGCTGATTGTCTCATCTAAAATTAGAACTATTAATATAAGTAAAATTATATCAAGGGTCTTTTAGAATATTTAATTTACAAATTAATTCTTTAAGTTACATAATATCTATATCGTTGGTCTTTTTTAATGATTTAGTTCCAAAAATTCACAATTTTTATTAACGGTACTTATGTGTCTGTAACGTTGTTGAGATGATATTTTTTTAAATATTACTTTAAGTAATTAGGAAAAATCAATTTCTTCTTCATCAAATTCCTAGAACTGGTCATCCTCTCCCAATCGAGTTCTTTTTCTACCTTCTCGAACAATGGCTTCGTACGGTACAAATTTGTCAAATTCACGTAGTCTGAATTGTAATTCATTCATTTCTAGTGCAAGTCATGGGGAAATCGAACAAAGGTGTGCTTGTGGAGCAAAGGCAGCGATAAGGACACTGAGGAAGAAAGGACGAAATTTTGGGAAACCATTTTGAGGCTGCAAAAACTTTGTGGTACATTTATTGCCATTGTCTGCTATGTATTATTTGATAATGTTAACTGTTAATGTTAACATAGTGAAGGTTCAAATTGTGGCTGCAATTTTTTTGAGTGGGATGAAAAAGATTGCAATGGTGAAGGGAAAACAGAAATTAACACACAAAGGAGATGTTCAAAATGCTATGAAAATGACACAAAAGTTAACATGTTGAAGAAGATGATGAATATCCATGAAGATGACTACTATACAAAGAAGATGATGAATAACATGTTGAAGATGACTACTATACAAAGGAGATGGTGAAGAACATGTTGAAGATGCTAGTTTTTGTCATAAGTTTTTAGTTATGATTTTTGTAATGTTGATGTGTATGTTGATCAATAAGTGGTGATTATGATTTATATTAATGTTAGTGTTATAGGATAAGTTGTTGATGTGATGTTGTAATGATTTTCTTCAACGATGATGTTTATTTTGTGTCCAATTTGATGTTGTTAGATTCTGTCAAATTTTATGTTGTAGTAAGGATATAATTTGTGCTCATATTTGTTACATTAAGAAGAGTTAAAGGGCATATTGATTACACTTTAAGAGACTTAATTGACCCGTATTTAACAACTTAGTTTACTGTCAAATTTTATGTTACAGTATGAACATAGTTTGTGCCAATATTTGTTACACTAAAAGAGACAATGGACCTGAAAAGTGAATAGAATATCATAACATTCATTAGTTAAACATAAAAGGCCTATTAACCAAAATAGTGATAATACCTTAATATCTTTCATTAAACCAAACAAAACACATAAAATATCCATCTAAAATACATAGTAGACATCCAAAATATATAACCATCATCCAAAATACATATTTCTAAGTCAATCACATATCATTCTAAATAAAAACATCATCCAAAATACATTATCATAGTTCAGTAAAATACAACATACAACATTCTAATGGTTTCTTCTCTTTATAGGCAGTTTATGTGTGGTCCTTCTTGGTGGCTGAAATGTTGTTATTGGTCCCTAAAATATTGTAGTGCCTCTTCTTGGTGATACCCTTATTTGGAGTGCAGGGATTGGTCCATTGGTTTTATTTGTTGCTCATTATCCATAAGGTACCCTCTTATATCCTCTAGCATTATTACAGTTGGATTTTATCTTGGTCAAATTATAACACTATTGAATGTTTCTGACATATTATTAACCAACACATCACATTTATTGTTATACTTGAACATAGACTTAATCCAAAATACAGGAGGAATCTTCAACAAGTATTTGTAGGCCTCTTAATCAACCTTCCTCATTTCCTTCATTTCCCTTTCCCATGCTCTAGGATATGTTGCTTTGGATGCCCTCCACATCATTTCCTTCAACTGCTTGCCAGGAAACCTTTTTTTGAAGTTGTTGTACAAGTGTTTTACACATAATCTTTGGTAAACATTTGACAATAATTCTTCCAATGCATGTAACATCCCTTAAATATAGAAAAATAGTTAAACATAAAGTTCATGTTAGTAAAATGCTAATGCGTCAAGGAAAGTGAATTGTATCTTTTGCTATCTGATATGAAAGTGAATTGTTTGCAAACTTGTGGACCACCTAAGTCTTGAACTAAAAGATCAAGGAACCAAGCCCATTAGTCCTTAGTCTCTGCTTCAACCAAACCCAATGCAATGGGCATCATTTGGTCATTAGGGTCTCTACCTATTGCTGCAAGAATTCATCCTCCATAATGAACCTTGAGAAAACATCCATCAACTCCAATGATTGGTCTACAAACTTCAAAACTTCTCTTATAAGCACCAAGGCACATATATAGTCGATGAAAACTTGTCAATAATGGTATGATGACATAATTCTAATGATGTTGCTCATTTTCCTCAGTTAGTGATTGGACTTTAAACTTAATTGTGTTATTTGGATTTGATCTCAGCAACCCATGTGCGTAGTCATACAACCTAAGATATTGTTCCTTGAATGACCCTTCTATATAATTAAGTGTTGCCTTTCTTTCCCTATAAACCTCCATCCTATTCATACTAGTATTATATTTCTCATGCACTTTCTCACATATTGTAGTAAGTTTCATAGTTGTATTAACTCTAACAGTTGAATACAATTTTTCCCAAGCTATTTAGTGTTAAACATCCTTACATTAAACTTCATATTGAATGTGTGAGTGTCATTCAGTTTTCTTAGTTTCCATGTATCCTCATTTGGAAAGTTGGAATATAATGCAACCCATCCACACCATTCATTGCATCCCACTCTAACCCTTGTCTTATCATTATTTATAAAGTGTAAATATCTACCATTATTAATAGCATAGTTTGCTATTGCATCTTTAAACTCCTCCTTTATTGAGAACATGGTACCCAAAACCCACTTCTAGTCCGCAAACATCTTAGGCATTACAAATTATTGGTATTTTTTTTAGTACCTTCATCTGAATAATCACTACTCATATCCTCATCAGTTTCCAACTCTTCAGACATATAATCTAAATTTGATAAACATCTATCTACCATTTTTCCTCTACTCCTTTCAACAAACTCAAAATCAAGTGTATCTTCATCACTTGATGGTTCATTATCAACATAAATGGCTTCATCCACCCTTTATTTTTCAGGTATTCCCTTTTTCTTGTTGGAACTTCCTTTGACTTTCTTTTTCTTTGGTCTACCACCCTTCCTTTTTTTCCTTGATTTGAATCGTCCATATCTAATTCATCCACCTACTGATCATTCAGGCCAATAACAATGCCTCATAGTTCTACTAAGACCTCATCAATTCCATCATTTAATACTTCATCATCATATTCATCAAAGTTACACCCTAATGCACTATCATCACTTTGTTTATTAAGGTCGCTCTCAATAGTTTTTTCATTTTGTTCAGGTATCTCAGGAAGGGTATCAATGTCAGGTATCTCAAGAAGGGTATTAGTGTCAGGTATCTCAAGGAGGGTGTCAAGTATCTCAGCCTGGCCCTCAATTTATTATTCAGTGGGTTGGACATAAGTTAGTATAGGTTGGACATCAACTATGTCTACTACATTAAGTTGGGAAATAGAGCGGAGTATGTATAAGTCTACCTTTCCATTAGCCTTTGACCAATTTAGTAGTTCTATTGCATTAAAGTCATTAACTAGCTCCTTTAATGTACCCGTAAAATCATACCACATTTCAAGTACCCCGGTATACCCCATTTCTTTAACAACACCTAAAATTTAAAAATAACTCCATCTATCACCATCACACTTCTAGTTTGACACTAACCCTCATGCATAGGTACCCATATCATCAAATTATCCCCCATTATGAAAGTCAACATAAAAAACATCCCTTTCATGAAGAGAGTTGTACGATGTACAAATCAGTAGAGCTATAAGGAGACTGATCAGTGCATTTTGATGCATATTTTTCTATAATTATACTTAGGCATTTCTATAATTTATTATATTATTTTTACTATTTTAGTTTGTTTTTATATTTAAGTTTATTTTTGGCTTTATTTTATTTTCGTACTTTATTTTCAGCTAAAATGTTATTTGATACCTTGTCACTATTTAGATCATAACTTAGGCTATAGGACTCGGATTGACGCGTTCTGATATAATTTGGAAAGCTAAGAGAAATAAATACAAGTTTCATGTTGAAGTCAAAATCATATTCGAAATGAAGAATCGTCAAATAATTCGTTGAAGTTCCAGACTTAATTAAAATAGTTAGTTTTGGCCGATTTTTGTAATTTTTGGGTCGGATCCCATAAGGGCCAGAATTTCCCTTTTATCATATTAGGTCTTCCACTGCTACATGAATCATAATTCTGAATTTGGATGAGACAATATTGCTTAGAAGATTTCATGGAGAACTAATTCTCAAAGAGCTGATCTGTTGTATTCGAATTCCACTTTGAGGTTTTTAATAATTTCAGTTTAATTTCGATTTCTTTTCAATTCTTTCTATAAACTCGTTTGCTTAATTCGATTACTTTCGTTTCCTTAATTCGATTGTTTCTTATAGGATAGAGTTGATTAAATTTGATTATTTGTATGATCCTTAACTATAATTACGTTAGCGTAGCTTTTTTGTATCGTGTTTGATTAAGTCGCGTTTGCTTAATTCGCGTCTGCTAAAATCCGTTTGCTTAATTCGGAAATTAGGAATATACATCATATAATACCAATTTGCGCTTGTCAGTGAGTATTGTAATCGAATGGGATTGAACCCGCTAGGGAATTGAAATTATAAGAATCGATGATAAGTCGGAAATCGATACAATAAATTAATTTATTTATCAATTTTGATTCTACCTTTAATAATCATCAATTTAAGTTTTGAACCTTAAAAACCCCCTTATTTTCATTCGTTTGGTTATAACATTCAAGAGTCCTTATGCTACGATATTCGAATGTCGCTTCCGTTTTATTACACTTTTAAACTCGTTTTTGACCCGTGTGCGACAGCGGATCAAATTGGCGCAGTTGCCGGGGACTCTTGTAGATCTTAACCATTATTATAGTCTAATCATTATTATAGTTTTAGGTATTGTGTTTTAGCATTTTTTTCCCCTAACTTTCTTGCGTTCATGTCTTTTTGCAGTTTAGGAAAAAAATGTGTTTTTAAGAAAATCATCTCAGATTATTCCGATTATTTGTCGATTTATTAGAAAAAAAATCAAGGATCGAAAGCCTCTATTTAGGAACTAAATAGTGGACGCCACCCTAAAAAATCGAAATTCCCTATTTTTCTAGTTTTTATGATTTATTTTCTGTTTTGGTAGTTTCAAAAAATTCTGAAAAAATTCTCAAATTTTTTAATTGACGTTATTAGATTAATTTTTGTATTTTTGTATTTTTGTATTTTTTTCCTTTTAGTTCAATAGTTTTTTACGCATTTCAATTGTTTGTTCTTAATAGGGACATTGTCGATATTTTCCTATTTATTGCTGCATTGCTGAATTAGTTATGTGTTTTCTCATTGTTTGTTGATTTTTTTCTATTGAGTTTAACATGGCTGACCAAAGAACCCTCAGAGAACTTGTTGCCCCTGATGTTAATTATAATGCTTTATGTATTGAGTATCCTGTTGCTGCCAAATCCTTGATTGAGAAGATGTCACTTAACTTCCAACAGTTCACAACAAGGGATAATTTTATGGTCCAAGCAAAAGATGTGAATGAGATTCATGTTTCTTCTTCCAACAAAGCTCTAGAAACCAGAATTGATGAACTTACCTATTTAGTGAAACAACTAATGCTACCCATTCCACCACCACCACCACCATATAACCCTCCACAAGTAACCACCTATTCACCTTTTGAACCTTCACTAGAGGAACTTGTCAAGCAAATGATTGTAAACAGTCTCCAATTTCAGCAGCGGACAGATTATAATATTCAGACTTTGCAAACACAAATTGGACAACTTTCCACTTCAATGAATGTCATGCAACAAGCTCAAGGATCGATCCAACTACCTACCCAAACAGTAGTGAATCCAAAAGTCCCCAATGTGAGTGCAATTTCCTTGAGATCCAAAAAATTTGCAGAACCAGCCCCAGAAAAAAATAAAAAAATTGTTAGTGTAACACCTGAAAACAAACCTGAACCTTCTATTGTTGTTGAGGTTGAAAAAAAGTATGTATCACCAATCCCTTTCCCACAAGGAGTACTGAAAAATAAGAAGATTGACAAGGAAAAGCATTCTGTTTTTCAGATAGAGTTGCTTTCTGAAGTTGTTGATGAAGCTTATTCTTATTTGTTTTCAGCTAATTTTCCAACTTTATCTGGTTTTGATGATATTTACTCATGTGATGATTGTACTAACACTAACATTTGTGTTGTTTATGCTGAGATTGATGCTGCCTTGCAGGGTGATAGTATAAACGAAATTATTTATGTGGCTGAAGCTTTTGACATTCCGGTTGCCCCAAACATACCATCCATTGAACAACCACATTCTTTAGAGTCTAAACCACTTCCCGATGATTCATATTATTCATCAAAGCTTCAACTTAAGCAGAAACATAAGAAGGGGATTGGATGGACCTTGGCTGACACTCGTGATATTAGCCATTCCATATGTATGCATAAGATCTCACTTAAAGATGAAATAAAAATAGTGAGGCAGCCCCGTAATCCTTTGATTCTTGATATTGTGAAAAAGGAGATCACTTTCACGCACCCATTCAACACCTTTACTTATCAAAGATTCTTCTTTGATCCTGGAATACAAGGTGAAGACACTAATAAAAATTTGAAGCTCAATGGACGCTACCCAAAGCTACTACATGAGAACCCAACTTTGGAAGAAGAGACTGTAGAAGAACTCTCTTTGGGAAAGGCTGCTTATGCAATCACTTATCCGCCTTGACTCCTCGGGTGTGTTCTTTCCTTTCTCTCACTGTTATTTTATATTTATGCTCTTTCATTGAGGACAACGTATATTTTAAGAGTGGGGGAGAGAACCGTTTATTTATTTTATTTTCAGTTTTTCTCTGTTTTGGTTTTTGTTTTTGTTTGCTTTCTTAAAAAAAATTGCATGTTTTTTCCTTTGGTTTTTGAGTTACAATTATGAGTATTTTTCTTAGTTCTCTTGATTAAAGTCTTGTGGTGTGATGTGAAAAATTTGTTGTGCATTTTTAGTATGATAGGTAGGACTAAACTCTAAATTGTACATCATTTGTGGTAGGTCAATTAACCTTGTGAGATTTTGAGCCTTATATGGATAACATACAAAAATCCATCTCTTCATTTCTTGTGTGATTCACTCATGTCTTGTTAGTCTCTAGAACTTGAATTGACTCTTGTTGATGCTGTTGTTTACTTGTGCACACTGATATGATAAAGACAACTTTGTTTTTTGTTTTTTTAGCCAGTTAGCTAAAAAGTCAACCCTAAAATAATTGTATCCCTTGTTTGAAACCCCCTTGAGCCTATTATCCTTTTTTATTTAAAACTCATTACAAGCCGAGAAGTGAAAAACAATATTATCACCCTATTCAAAAGGTTGAAAGAGTCTTGTTTGGAGTTGTGTGGGGTTGAATAATTATGTTTGTAATATTTCAGAAGTTGGCAGAAAAAGAAATAAAATAGAAAAGAAAAAAAAAGGAATGAAAAAATAGAAGGATAAGAGGAAGAAAAAATAGAAGGATAAGAGGAAGAAAAAAAAGAATTATATTTGTAATATTTTAATACATGTGGATACATACTCCTTAAAAAAAGAATAAAAAGAGAAAGGAGAAAAAAATATGAACGGAAACAGTTAATATAGAGTTGTTGAAGTGAATGAAATATTTTATAAATTCAAATTCCGCAATTTCTTTCAAGTCTCTTTTGTCTCTTTGAATTTTAGCCTAGTACCCCTTAGGATTTATCTCACCCTTACCTTGATCACGTTACAACCAAATAAAAGTCCTTTTGATCTTTGTGTGCATGTATTTCAATTGTGGATGTTATAGTATTTTTAAGCTTATGGTAGTACTAACTTCCATGTTGTGCTTTGAGTGTAAACAGTTAACCTAAACACTTGAGAGTTGAGTGAAATTTATCCTGTGAGGATCTTATTACTTTTGGATGTACTCTTTGATAATCTGTTTTCCTATCTTCTTTGAATGTCACAAGAAGTTGCTCACTAACACCATATTCTTTAAGCTTAGACTTATAATTCTGCTTGTGCCTTGTATCTTGATAACCTTTGGAATTGCATGTTTTATTTGTTCTTGTTTTTTCTGTTTTGAGTTTTGAATTTATAATTTTGCTCAGAGTGCAAAAGTTCAAGTGTGGGGAAATTTGATCAGTGCATTTTAATGCACATTCTTCTATAATTATACTTAGGCATTTCTATAATTTATTATATTATTTTTACTATTTTTGTTTGTTTTTATATTTAAGTTTATTTTTGGCTTTATTTTATTTTCGTACTTTATTTTTAGCATAAATAGTTATTTGATACCTTGTCACTATTCAAATCATAACTTGGGCTATAGGACTCAGATTGACGCGTTCTAATATAAGTTGGAAAACTAAGAGAAATAAATACAAGTTTCATGTTGAAGTCAAAAGCATATTCGGAATGAAGAATAGTCAAATAATTCGTTGAAGTTCCAGACTTAATTAAAATAGTTAGTTAGAGCCAATTTTTGTAATTTTCGGGTCGGATCCCATAAGGGCCCGAATTTCCCTTTTATTATATTAGGTCTTCCACTACTACATGAATCCTAATTCTGAATTTGGATGAGAAAATATTGCTTAGAAGATTTCATTGAGAACTAATTCTCAAAGAGCTGATCTGTTGTATTCGAATTCCACTTTGAGGTTTTTAATAATTTCAGTTTAATTTTGATTTCTTTTCAATTCTTCCTATAAACTCGTTTGCTTAATTCGATTATTTTCGTTTGCTTAATTTGATTGTTTCTTATAGGATAGAGTTGATTAAATTTAATTGTTTGTATGATCCTTAACTATAATCACGTTAGCGTAGCTTTTTCGTTATCGTGTTTGATTAAGTCGCGTTTGCTTAATTCGCGTCTGTTTAAATCCGTTTGCTTAATTCGAAAATTAGGAATATACATCATATAATACCAATTTGCGCTTGTCAGTGGGTATTGTAATCGAATGGGATTGAACCCGTTAGGGAATTGAAATTATAAGAATCGATGATAAGTAGGAAATCGATACAATAGATTAACTTATTTATCAATTTTGATTTTACCTTTAATAATCATCAATTTAAGTTTTGAACCTTAAAAACCCCCTTATTTTCATTTGTTTGGTTATAACATTCAAGAGTCCTGGTGATACGATATTCGAGTGGCGCTTCCGTTTTACTATACTTTTAAACTCGTTTTTGACCCGTGTGCGACAGCGGATCAGAGACACATACAAAACACTATACTTTAATAAAGCAAATACATTTTCGTATGGAAAATGATACTTACCTAAATATTAAATGTTTCTCTTCTAAGTTCGTCTCCCTCGAATCCTTCATTTCCCTTATTCGTTTGCAACTACTTGTTTCCCTTTCTCAGTTTGGAGTTTTAGGGATTAGGTTTAGGGATGTTGCTTAAATTAAGGGATTTAGTCTAATTAAATAAAGGTTAATTTAAAATAATTACATCTCAGCAAAATTACAATCATCTTAGTAGCGTTACAACCACATAGACATTGTTAATGACAGTTGTGCATTTTTGGAACAGATTCATAAAAAATGGCCAATGTGAAATGTATTTAGTGAAATGCTAAGTATTATCATTGATGGATAGAAGTCGACAGTGATGGCATGTCGCCTGAGGTGTCTCGAATGACATCTTAAGATATAAATTGAAATAATCTCAAGAGCAAATCTTCAGAATTGGTCACCATGTCGAGGAGGGATTTCTCGACAGACTCTAAAGACTTAGAAAATTGAGGAAACCAAAGACAAAAGAAACTTAGTGTTATCATGAACTACCTTCGACGAGCATGAATTTACCAATCACTAAGAGCAATTAGAGAACGTGGGATAATGACTTCAACTGTTTCAAAGCCTTGACGATGTGGCAATACATTGGAGCAGGAGTTACATGCATTCGAAGTTGTGTCAATTCTTTAGGTATAAACTCTCGAAGGTAGTTATGCTTAGTTTAGTATATATACCTGACTCATATGTTGTAATCAAGGTTGAAATCTCATATACTTTCTCTATAGAACTGGAGTACCCAAGGCAGAGAGTGAAACAATTTATGAGCAATATGTGATTTCGCATCCTCTTTCCTTTGTACCTTTTATGTTTCCTTAATTGAAACATAATTTTATTTTGTATTTTACTGCATTTATTTAATGTTGTTAATTCTAAACTTTTTGCACCTTAGTCAAAGATTTATTGTCTTTAAAGTTTATTTTTACACTGTCTGCAACCAGACGTTTGTAGTCACATCCTACACGTGCGTTTTAGTAAAAGTTTTTGCACAAAACTAATCCCGAGATTTTTTGAGTTAATCTCAAAGACTTTAAAACTCATTAGTGTTTTTATGCGAAAAATTACTTTTCTCTTTAAGAAATTATCATACGAATTGTTTCCTTATTGTCTAAATGTTTTTAATGTCCGTTGACATATGAGTTTAAGGGGTGGTAAGATTTTTAATATTCGGGGTCATACACGTTTGAGGAGTGGTAGGATTTTAGCAGCCATGGTTAACCCAAAGAACACTTCTCATGCCTGAAATGACGCTCCAGATTCTGAACCACTAGTTACTATGACAATTGGTACAATAGGGACAATGGATACTATCAGAGTCACAAGCCCTATCTTAACCCTAGTACCGACTTCGATGATAATACCAGGAGTGGTGGTTATTCTATCAATGGTAACATGCGTACCAGCCTCTCCCAGGCCTACTTCGACATTTGTTGGTGATCCTAACCCCCCATATGTCCCAAGTTTTACTATGCCTTTAGTTACGAGGGATTACCCATATGGCATGCTGATCGGTCACCATTTGCATTGAATTCCCACCGTTAATCCGACATATTTTCATCACTTTGGTAAGATTTATGTTTGTTTATAGTTGCTTCAGAGTCATTTATCATGTTTTGTAGGTTTGGTATCGCATTGCATTTGATTACAAGTTTATGTCAAAAAGATCTCTTTTACGCTTCGTTTGATAGTGTTATTGTTACAGGCCATTGCACAGGTTTAAAAGCATTAATAGTGAAGTTATGGATACTCAGAAAGGCAAAAATATGAAGAGACAGCAGGTCAACACGGGCACCTGTGTGCTACAACACTGCCCGTGTTGTTGGTCAGGCAAAGCAAAATGGGAGAAGAAAAACAGAGATCAACACGGGCACCCGTGTGGTGACACACGGCCGTGTTGTTTAAAATAGTGCATTAACACGGGCACCCGTGTGGAGGAACACGGCCCGTGTTGTTGCCTCTGTAGCTTGATTTGAAGATGCCCATTTTGGAGAGCACACACGGGCACCCGTGTGTACACACACGGCCCGTGTTGTTGGGCGCGGCTTGGAAACCTAAACTTTTGCTTTGTGAACCTATTATGCTCATTAAGGGTAGTTTGGACCTTTTGCTTGGAGGAGATTCATCGGAAGCTATTAGAAGGCTTGGAAGGGAAAGGAGAAAGGACTTTTTGACGTACGAAAAGAAACATTGCACCGGGGAAGATAGCTACTATGGAGGATTCGAAGACGGCGAGATTCAAGGGCATCACCCATTGAAGATCAAAATCTCCTAATTCTTTGTAATGTTTAATTTCTATACTATGATTTCTTTGAATGCTATGAGAGGCTAAAACCCCAATGCTAGGGGGTGGTCCTGATTTGATCTGATGTTATGAATTCTAACTCTGGATTTCCTATTTACTATGTTACGAATTTCAATTCAAACGTGTGATGTGCTTATGCTTTTGTATCGGACAAATACAAATTGATCTATGACTATCAATAACAGGACTGTGATTGTTAGGGTTTTCACACAATTGGGTTTATAATTGTATCACCTAGGACTAGGAACTTTTGTAAATCACCGTAAACCTTGATATTGTTTATGATTAAAACCAATGATTAATTGAATGGACATTTGAGTAAGAATTGGTAGTTTAATAGTCTCTTCCTTAAGGACTTAAGGAAGAACATTCTGAGGTTAGGTGATTGAATGTTTCATATGTATTAAGGAAATTTTGACTGAATTCATAACTGGTTAAATCAACCACTCACCCTAGCATATTTTATCTTAATCAATTATTTCTACTATTTTTTGTGTTTACTATTATAAATTCCTAAACAACCAAACCATTATCTTTTTGTTCTGATAGAATCAAAGTAAAATAAGTATTTCCTACGCAATCTCTGAGATCGATACTTGGAAATAAAACTCCTTATTACTACATCGGTTAAAATAGTACACTTGCTATTTTTCCGATCAAGTTTTTGGCGCCATTGCCGGGGGTTGCCAAAATACCTACTTTAATTTTTATTTTATTGAAATTTTGTTGCTCGTCAACCAAAATTTTATTTGTGACAATCTTGTTAGTCAATTCTAATATTTGTCTAACTTGTGTATGCGGGGTAAGGCCTCAGTAGATTTTTCTTTTGACGCAGATCCCGAAAGAACTCTTCGTGCTAGACTAAGACAAGTTAAGCGAGAAAAACTGGAAATAGCAGAAAAAGCAGAGAAGGAAGTTGTTGCAGTGCACTCAGAGAATTCAGATTCAGAAGCAGAAACAACTCCCAAGGTCATGGCTGCAGAACCACCACCACCAGAGAGACTTCTCGGTGACTATGGTGGAAACAACACTGCGGGTGGTCTTATGACAATTGTCAACCAACCGGTTAATGTAGAACAATTTTAGCTGCATCCCAGCATAAGTAATCAACTCGAAAGGCGGTCCTTTTCTGGAAGAGTGAATGAAGATGCCAACAAGCATCTCCAAAGGTTTTTGACTATGAGCATAACACTGAAAATGCCTGGACATAACGAAGAAGCAATAAGGCTTCGTATGTTCCTATTCACTTTAGTAGATGAAGCCGAAGAGTGGTTATATTCCTTACCTGCTGGCAGTATCACTACATGGGAGCAGATGGAAACAACATTCTTGCAGGAATATTTTCCCGCATCTGTGTCACTGAGAAAAAGATACGAAATCCTTAACTTCAAGCAGAAGGAGGGTGAGTCACTAGGAGATGCCTATAAAAGATTCAAGAGAATCCTAGTGGATTGTCCTACTCACAACATGGATGAAACTGAGCAGATGCAAATGTTTGTTAATGGTCTTCGAATTCAAACGAGACAAATCCTTGACTCAGCAGCTGGTGGCTCAGCTAACTTTGCAACAGCCACCGGTATGAAGAAGATAATTGAAGCAATTGCCTCAAATGAGCATCTGGAGTTGTATGATAGGGTGTCAAGCAAATCTACGGTAATTGATTTGAAGCTTGAAACAAACAAACAGGTAAAAATTGAAGAAGTAGTTGCTGCAGAGGTGGAGAAAAGGTTGAAGGCACTAAACATAGGTGCTCAGAAAGTGGCTCAAGTACAACAGGCACCAAACGATGTGTGTGGCATTTGTAATGGACCATACAATACTGTTCATTGCTTTGCAACACCACAGCAGATAGAAGATATCAAGTTTTTAAAGCAAAACAATCCCTACTCCAACACCTATAATCCGGGGTGGAAGAATCACCCCAACTTTGCTTGGAAAGATCAGAAGGGGAATATGCAACAGTAGGTACAAGGCTAATATCAAAACCAATATCAGCAACAACAACAACAAGTCCCAAAGAAGGCAGATTGGGAGATTGCAATTGAAAAGATGGCAGCTCAAAATATGCAATTTGAAGAAGAGACTAGAAACAATCAGAAAAATACCACCGCCTCCCTAAGGAATCTCGAAGTTCAGCTGGGACAGATAGCACAACAACTGGCAAGTTCTCGAACACCAGGTTCCCTACCAAGTGAAACAATTCAAAATCCGAGAGGTCAGGAGAATGTTAATACTATCACGACGACAGAGAAAAAGGTTGCTAAAAAGAAAAAAATGATATCACCGAGCGAGCCGACTAAAGAAGAAACTACAAAAGGAACTAAACCGGTGATTAAGTTGCCCTATCCTCAGAGAATGACAAAGAAGGAACCTAGTGAGTCAGACTTGGAGAAATTCATGACAATGTTTAAAAGGATTGAGGGTCATATAGCTTTGTTTGAAGCACTTGAAAGGATGCCCATGTACAAGAAATTCGTGGAAGAGGTAATGGCTGAAAAGAAACCAACCACTGAAGAACAGGTATCCGGTAAGGAACAATATAATGCAAACTCCCTGGAGCAGAACATTCCTAACAAACAAAAGGATCCAGGAATCGTCACAGTACCATGCACAATCAAAGAAAGAACCTTCAAAAAGGTACTAATAGATTCTGGAGCTAGTGTGAATCTGATGCCATTATCGATCTATCACAGGCTGGGTATTAAAAATATCAGTGATATAAAGACCAATCTGAAGTTTGCGGATCACTCAAGAAAAGATGCATATGGTATAGCTGAAGATGTGCTGGTAACAATATCGGACTTGACTTTTCCAGTCGATTTTGTAATCCTAGACATACCTGAAGACAATGAGGCACCCATCATTATGGGTCGACCTTTCATGAAGACGAGTCGATGCAAGCTCGACATGGATGAGTGCACGTTAACCTTGAAAGTTCACAACAAGGAAATAACATTGAATGCTATTGAAGACCAGGAGATGGAGGAAGATACAGAATCGCAGTATCAAGTGGGCTTAATCAGGACATTGAATACTATCAAAGTCTCACCATTGCCAGTAGCCACCCTAAACGGAAAGATTCCTAACACCAAAAGGAAGGTTAAAAAGGAATCGTGGCACAAAGGAGTCCACACTAAGAAAAGAGACAACATCCGAGTTATAGACAAGAGGTGCAACAAGGTTTTGAACCTAAAATACCCCACATGATAAGGGAAATGAACCGTCGAGCCATACAACGTTAAACAAAGCGCTTCGTGGGAGGCAACCCACGCGTTTGATTGCTAATTTATGTCATTTTTCTTTTTCTTTGTGTGTGCTAAAATTTTGTTGTAGAGGAGGAGGAGAATTAGAAGGGCAAAGTCACAAACACCTCAAAATGGAAGGAAACCACACAAGTGTAATAAATTAATAGTAGTCGCTATGAGTCCCCTTTTGCTTGAATTTAAACATTGAGGTCAATGTTTAGTTCAAGTGTGGGGGGGTTTTTCCTTTCATGTTTAATTCACTTTCAATTTGTTTTGTTCTTGAGCTTTTGTTTTTGTTGTCGTCGTATTATTTTGTTTGTTTGTTTTTGTGGTTTACTTGTGTGGACAGAGTGATGAGAAATGGTTGGACGAATCTGGGATCAATGGTAGTGGATGAATGACACCCCTCAAACTTAGGCTGATAAGGCACCCCGGAAGTTGATGCAACCATGAGAAAGTAAAGTCGGACACAATTTGGGGACACCGGACCAAGAGAGCGGTATGGTAGAACCGAATCAGAAAAGAAACCACATGACACGAGGAGGCTTCAGAGCTTGTAAGGCTAACCAACATGGTGAGATTACAAAAAGCCAGACACTAAACATCAACATGAGAGTTCAGTCAGGTATGACTCTACCACTCTGATTTTGTGTATGTCCTTTTGACACGTCACAACATGACAACACACACTGAGGCAAGTTGTTTGTTTAGCCAGGGCCTTTCTAGCCATCCCTATCTGTATGTTTCCCTTCGTGAACCCCGTTGAGCCATAGCCTTTTGTTCATCATAAACCCATGTTAACCACTAATCATTCATTCCTTCCATCACTCGGCATGATTGTTGTGAGTTGCAAGATGTGCATAAAGCTAAGTTTGGGGTAGTAATCTATAAAGATAGGGCAAGTGCATAATAAGAGATCATACAAAAAGAAAAGAATGGTGTATGTCCAAAAAGAAAAAAAAAGAAAAACAAAAGAGAAAAAATGCATTTGCCGAGACTTAAGACTCTAACACCTATAAAATGCTCGAAAAATTTGAGTAGAAAAAGAGTCAAAAGAGTGAAATTAACCCCCAGAGTATACGTGATGCACGAGAAAAAGAGAAAGAAAAATCACACAACATGACTGCCGAGTTCAAAACCCTTTGTTATCCATTTTTTTTGTTTATCCCACCGTACCCAAGCCCCGTTACAACCCAAAAAGACCTCGTAAAGTGTGTGGAATCTGCTGTTGTCATGACATTAAAATGTATTCAAATTTAAGAGTTTGGTATTGCATACTGTGCTGTGAGTGTACACCCCTAACCATGAGAGATGTTGTGAGTGTGTGAAAAGCTTGCAGGTGACGAGGCTTCTGATGTGGAAATGTGGCAAACTGCCTGAGTCGGAGAGACCTGAAACTCGATTGGAAAGGAATAACACAAATTGTGAAAGACTAGGTTGCATTGTGGAAAATGAATTCGTGGGTGACCTTTGTTTGGACTCAATACATCACTTGAGGACAAGCAATGAGACAAGTTTGGGGTTGTGATCGGTCACCATTTGCATTGAATTCCCACCGTTAATCCGACATATTTTCATCACTTTGGTAAGATTTGTGTTTGTTTATAGTTGCTTCAGAGTCATTTATCATGTTTTGTTGGTTTGGTATCGCATTGCATTTGATTACAAGTTTATGTCAAAAAGATCTCTTTTACGCTTCGTTTGGTAGTGTTATTGTTACAGGCCATTGCACAGGTTTAAAAGCATTAATAGTGAAGTTATGGATACTCAGAAAGGCAAAAATATGAAGAGACAGCAGGTCAACACGGGCACCTGTGTGCTACAACACTGCCCGTGTTGTTGGTCAGGCAAAGCAAAATGGGAGAAGAAAAACAGAGATCAACACGGGCACCCGTGTGGTGACACACGGCCGTGTTGTTTAAAATAGTGCATTAACACGGGCACCCGTGTGGAGGAACACGGCCCGTGTTGTTGCCTCTGTAGCTTGATTTGAAGATGCCCATTTTGGAGAGCACACACGGGCACCCGTGTGTACACACACGGCCCGTGTTGTTGGGCGCGGCTTGGAAACCTAAACTTTTGCTTTGTGAACCTATTATGCTCATTAAGGGTAGTTTGGACCTTTTTCTTGGAGGAGATTCATCGGAAGCTATTAGAAGGCTTGGAAGGGAAAGGAGAAAGGACTTTTTGACGTACGAAAAGAAACATTGCACCGGGGAAGATAGCTACTACGGAGGATTCGAAGACGGCGAGATTCAAGGGCATCACCCATTGAAGATCAAAATCTCCTAATTCTTTGTAATGTTTAATTTCTATACTATGATTTCTTTGAATGCTATGAGAGGCTGAAACCCCAATGCTAGGGGGTGGTCCTAATTTGACCTGATGTTATGAATTCTAACTCTGGATTTCCTATTTACTATGTTACGAATTTCAATTCAAACGTGTGATGTGCTTATGCTTTTGTATCGGACAAATACAAATTGATCTATGACTATCAATAACAGGACTGTGATTGTTAGGGTTTTCACACAATTGGGTTTATAATTGTATCACCTAGGACTAGGAACTTTTGTAAATCACCGTAAACCTTGATATTGTTTATGATTAAAACCAATGATTAATTGAATGGACATTTGAGTAAGAATTGGTAGTTTAATAGTTTCTTCCTTAAGGACTTAAGGAAGAACATTCTGAGGTTAGGTGATTGAATGTTTCATATGTATTAAGGAAATTTTGACTGAATTCATAACTGGTTAAATCAACCACTCACCCTAGCATATTTTATCTTAATCAATTATTTCTACTATTTTTTGTGTTTACTATTATAAATTCCTAAACAACCAAACCATTATCTTTTTGTTCTGATAGAATCAAAGTAAAATAAGTATTTCCTACGCAATCTCTGAGATCGATACTTGGAAATAAAACTCCTTATTACTACATCGGTTAAAATAGTACACTTGCTATTTTTCCGATCAAGTTTTTGGCGCCATTGCCGGGGGTTGCCAAAATACCTACTTTAATTTTTATTTTATTGAAATTTTGTTGCTCGTCAACCAAAATTTTATTTGTGACAATCTTGTTAGTCAATTCTAATATTTGTCTAACTTGTGTATGCGGGGTAAGGCCTCAGTAGATTTTTCTTTTGACGCAGATCCCGAAAGAACTCTTCGTGCTAGACTAAGACAAGTTAAGCGAGAAAAACTGGAAATAGCAGAAAAAGCAGAGAAGGAAGTTGTTGCAGTGCACTCAGAGAATTCAGATTCAGAAGCAGAAACAACTCCCAAGGTCATGGCTGCAGAACCACCACCACCAGAGAGACTTCTCGGTGACTATGGTGGAAACAACACTGCGGGTGGTCTTATGACAATTGTCAACCAACCGGTTAATGTAGAACAATTTTAGCTGCATCCCAGCATAAGTAATCAACTCGAAAGGCGGTCCTTTTCTGGAAGAGTGAATGAAGATGCCAACAAGCATCTCCAAAGGTTTTTGACTATGAGCATAACACTGAAAATGCCTGGACATAACGAAGAAGCAATAAGGCTTCGTATGTTCCTATTCACTTTAGTAGATGAAGCCGAAGAGTGGTTATATTCCTTACCTGCTGGCAGTATCACTACATGGGAGCAGATGGAAACAACATTCTTGCAGGAATATTTTCCCGCATCTGTGTCACTGAGAAAAAGATACGAAATCCTTAACTTCAAGCAGAAGGAGGGTGAGTCACTAGGAGATGCCTATAAAAGATTCAAGAGAATCCTAGTGGATTGTCCTACTCACAACATGGATGAAACTGAGCAGATGCAAATGTTTGTTAATGGTCTTCGAATTCAAACGAGACAAATCCTTGACTCAGCAGCTGGTGGCTCAGCTAACTTTGCAACAGCCACCGGTATGAAGAAGATAATTGAAGCAATTGCCTCAAATGAGCATCTGGAGTTGTATGATAGGGTGTCAAGCAAATCTACGGTAATTGATTTGAAGCTTGAAACAAACAAACAGGTAAAAATTGAAGAAGTAGTTGCTGCAGAGGTGGAGAAAAGGTTGAAGGCACTAAACATAGGTGCTCAGAAAGTGGCTCAAGTACAACAGGCACCAAACGATGTGTGTGGCATTTGTAATGGACCATACAATACTGTTCATTGCTTTGCAACACCACAGCAGATAGAAGATATCAAGTTTTTAAAGCAAAACAATCCCTACTCCAACACCTATAATCCGGGGTGGAAGAATCACCCCAACTTTGCTTGGAAAGATCAGAAGGGGAATATGCAACAGTAGGTACAAGGCTAATATCAAAACCAATATCAGCAACAACAACAACAAGTCCCAAAGAAGGCAGATTGGGAGATTGCAATTGAAAAGATGGCAGCTCAAAATATGCAATTTGAAGAAGAGACTAGAAACAATCAGAAAAATACCACCGCCTCCCTAAGGAATCTCGAAGTTCAGCTGGGACAGATAGCACAACAACTGGCAAGTTCTCGAACACCAGGTTCCCTACCAAGTGAAACAATTCAAAATCCGAGAGGTCAGGAGAATGTTAATACTATCACGACGACAGAGAAAAAGGTTGCTAAAAAGAAAAAAATGATATCACCGAGCGAGCCGACTAAAGAAGAAACTACAAAAGGAACTAAACCGGTGATTAAGTTGCCCTATCCTCAGAGAATGACAAAGAAGGAACCTAGTGAGTCAGACTTGGAGAAATTCATGACAATGTTTAAAAGGATTGAGGGTCATATAGCTTTGTTTGAAGCACTTGAAAGGATGCCCATGTACAAGAAATTCGTGGAAGAGGTAATGGCTGAAAAGAAACCAACCACTGAAGAACAGGTATCCGGTAAGGAACAATATAATGCAAACTCCCTGGAGCAGAACATTCCTAACAAACAAAAGGATCCAGGAATCGTCACAGTACCATGCACAATCAAAGAAAGAACCTTCAAAAAGGTACTAATAGATTCTGGAGCTAGTGTGAATCTGATGCCATTATCGATCTATCACAGGCTGGGTATTAAAAATATCAGTGATATAAAGACCAATCTGAAGTTTGCGGATCACTCAAGAAAAGATGCATATGGTATAGCTGAAGATGTGCTGGTAACAATATCGGACTTGACTTTTCCAGTCGATTTTGTAATCCTAGACATACCTGAAGACAATGAGGCACCCATCATTATGGGTCGACCTTTCATGAAGACGAGTCGATGCAAGCTCGACATGGATGAGTGCACGTTAACCTTGAAAGTTCACAACAAGGAAATAACATTGAATGCTATTGAAGACCAGGAGATGGAGGAAGATACAGAATCGCAGTATCAAGTGGGCTTAATCAGGACATTGAATACTATCAAAGTCTCACCATTGCCAGTAGCCACCCTAAACGGAAAGATTCCTAACACCAAAAGGAAGGTTAAAAAGGAATCGTGGCACAAAGGAGTCCACACTAAGAAAAGAGACAACATCCGAGTTATAGACAAGAGGTGCAACAAGGTTTTGAACCTAAAATACCCCCCATGATAAGGGAAATGAACCGTCGAGCCATACAACGTTAAACAAAGCGCTTCGTGGGAGGCAACCCACGCGTTTGATTGCTAATTTATGTCATTTTTCTTTTTCTTTGTGTGTGCTAAAATTTTGTTGTAGAGGAGGAGGAGAATTAGAAGGGCAAAGTCACAAACACCTCAAAATGGAAGGAAACCACACAAGTGTAATAAATTAATAGTAGTCGCTATGAGTCCCCTTTTGCTTGAATTTAAACATTGAGGTCAATGTTTAGTTCAAGTGTGGGGGGTTTTTCCTTTCATGTTTAATTCACTTTCAATTTGTTTTGTTCTTGAGCTTTTGTTTTTGTTGTCGTCGTATTATTTTGTTTGTTTGTTTTTGTGGTTTACTTGTGTGGACAGAGTGATGAGAAATGGTTGGACGAATCTGGGATCAATGGTAGTGGATGAATGACACCCCTCAAACTTAGGCTGATAAGGCACCCCGGAAGTTGATGCAACCATGAGAAAGTAAAGTCGGACACAATTTGGGGACACCGGACCAAGAGAGCGGTATGGTAGAACCGAATCAGAAAAGAAACCACATGACACGAGGAGGCTTCAGAGCTTGTAAGGCTAACCAACATGGTGAGATTACAAAAAGCCAGACACTAAACATCAACATGAGAGTTCAGTCAGGTATGACTCTACCACTCTGATTTTGTGTATGTCCTTTTGACACGTCACAACATGACAACACACACTGAGGCAAGTTGTTTGTTTAGCCAGGGCCTTTCTAGCCATCCCTATCTGTATGTTTCCCTTCGTGAACCCCGTTGAGCCATAGCCTTTTGTTCATCATAAACCCATGTTAACCACTAATCATTCATTCCTTCCATCACTCGGCATGATTGTTGTGAGTTGCAAGATGTGCATAAAGCTAAGTTTGGGGTAGTAATCTATAAAGATAGGGCAAGTGCATAATAAGAGATCATACAAAAAGAAAAGAATGGTGTATGTCCAAAAAGAAAAAAAAAGAAAAACAAAAGAGAAAAAATGCATTTGCCGAGACTTAAGACTCTAACACCTATAAAATGCTCGAAAAATTTGAGTAGAAAAAGAGTCAAAAGAGTGAAATTAACCCCCAGAGTATACGTGATGCACGAGAAAAAGAGAAAGAAAAATCACACAACATGACTGCCGAGTTCAAAACCCTTTGTTATCCATTTTTTTTGTTTATCCCACCGTACCCAAGCCCCGTTACAACCCAAAAAGACCTCGTAAAGTGTGTGGAATCTGCTGTTGTCATGACATTAAAATGTATTCAAATTTAAGAGTTTGGTATTGCATACTGTGCTGTGAGTGTACACCCCTAACCATGAGAGATGTTGTGAGTGTGTGAAAAGCTTGCAGGTGACGAGGCTTCTGATGTGGAAATGTGGCAAACTGCCTGAGTCGGAGAGACCTGAAACTCGATTGGAAAGGAATAACACAAATTGTGAAAGACTAGGTTGCATTGTGGAAAATGAATTCGTGGGTGACCTTTGTTTGGACTCAATACATCACTTGAGGACAAGCAATGAGACAAGTTTGGGGTTGTGATCGGTCACCATTTGCATTGAATTCCCACCGTTAATCCGACATATTTTCATCACTTTGGTAAGATTTGTGTTTGTTTATAGTTGCTTCAGAGTCATTTATCATGTTTTGTTGGTTTGGTATCGCATTGCATTTGATTACAAGTTTATGTCAAAAAGATCTCTTTTACGCTTCGTTTGGTAGTGTTATTGTTACAGGCCATTGCACAGGTTTAAAAGCATTAATAGTGAAGTTATGGATACTCAGAAAGGCAAAAATATGAAGAGACAGCAGGTCAACACGGGCACCTGTGTGCTACAACACTGCCCGTGTTGTTGGTCAGGCAAAGCAAAATGGGAGAAGAAAAACAGAGATCAACACGGGCACCCGTGTGGTGACACACGGCCGTGTTGTTTAAAATAGTGCATTAACACGGGCACCCGTGTGGAGGAACACGGCCCGTGTTGTTGCCTCTGTAGCTTGATTTGAAGATGCCCATTTTGGAGAGCACACACGGGCACCCGTGTGTACACACACGGCCCGTGTTGTTGGGCGCGGCTTGGAAACCTAAACTTTTGCTTTGTGAACCTATTATGCTCATTAAGGGTAGTTTGGACCTTTTTCTTGGAGGAGATTCATCGGAAGCTATTAGAAGGCTTGGAAGGGAAAGGAGAAAGGACTTTTTGACGTACGAAAAGAAACATTGCACCGGGGAAGATAGCTACTACGGAGGATTCGAAGACGGCGAGATTCAAGGGCATCACCCATTGAAGATCAAAATCTCCTAATTCTTTGTAATGTTTAATTTCTATACTATGATTTCTTTGAATGCTATGAGAGGCTGAAACCCCAATGCTAGGGGGTGGTCCTAATTTGACCTGATGTTATGAATTCTAACTCTGGATTTCCTATTTACTATGTTACGAATTTCAATTCAAACGTGTGATGTGCTTATGCTTTTGTATCGGACAAATACAAATTGATCTATGACTATCAATAACAGGACTGTGATTGTTAGGGTTTTCACACAATTGGGTTTATAATTGTATCACCTAGGACTAGGAACTTTTGTAAATCACCGTAAACCTTGATATTGTTTATGATTAAAACCAATGATTAATTGAATGGACATTTGAGTAAGAATTGGTAGTTTAATAGTTTCTTCCTTAAGGACTTAAGGAAGAACATTCTGAGGTTAGGTGATTGAATGTTTCATATGTATTAAGGAAATTTTGACTGAATTCATAACTGGTTAAATCAACCACTCACCCTAGCATATTTTATCTTAATCAATTATTTCTACTATTTTTTGTGTTTACTATTATAAATTCCTAAACAACCAAACCATTATCTTTTTGTTCTGATAGAATCAAAGTAAAATAAGTATTTCCTACGCAATCCCTGAGATCGATACTTGGAAATAAAATTCCTTATTACTACATCGGTAAAAATAGTACACTTGCTATTTTTCCGATCACATGCTAACTTCCATGATGACAGGTTTACATAGTCACACTTTAACGTTTACGGATAACGCTGCAAAAATAACGTCACCCCTCAATCCACATTTGTTGTCAGGATATGATATAAGCAACCCTGGTCGCATAGGTAACCACAAGGAGGATTTATATATGTTCCTCCCATAATACAAACTTTAACTACTGCTTCCTTAGAGACCATGAGGCAACAAATGGATGAAAGTAACCATGAAATGGTGAATATATTGACACAATAAGTAGGTAAGGTGTTTAATCCTTTGATCCAAAACACAACCCAAAGCTACCAGCAGTTAGCCTATCAAATGGGAAGGATTATTGACTTTTTTAGGGTGCCCCCAACGCCAATTATGACACCATATGTTAACCAATTTCTAGTCGAACAACCTCCATCAAGGATAGTCGAAGGGAACCAAGACCATAACGGTCCTGGAATACTTATGGTCCCCAATAACCAAGTACTTAGAAACGTCCAACAAAATAGCTTTGGGGGGGGGGGGCGAATAATATAACTAATGTGGTCGAACAGATTTTGGCCCAAAATGGCCTAAACATTGGCCTTCATAAGCCTAATTATGTATCCCCTATGTTGGAATACGTTCGAAAAACTAAACTCCATAGGGGGTGGAAAGTCCCCAAATTCACTAAGTTTTATGATGAAACTAACGAGTCCACGACCGAGCATGTTTCTAGATACTAGATCGAGACATGGGATATAGCTAATAATGAGAATTTAAAGATGAAATACTTTCCAAATTCTCTAACAAAAAATGAATTTACGTGCTTCACCATACTCCTTCCTCATTCCATATAAACATGGAGCCAAATAGAGAGAGTGTTTCATTAGCAGTTCTACATGGGCCAACAAAAAATTAGCCTTAAGGAGTTGTCCATCGTTAGGTGTAAAATCACTGAATCGATCGATGACTACTTGAACAAGTTTATACTTCTTAAAGCAAGATGCTTTACACAAGTCCATGGATATTTTGTCGAAATAGGTGCTAATGGTTTAGACTATTCCATTAGGAAGAAATTGAACATTAAATACCTAAGGGATATGGCCCAACTAGCAGATAAGGTACGACAGGTCAAATGGTTGAAGGCCGAAAAGGCCAGGTCGAGCAAGTACCATAAAAAAGAAAAAGTAACTTATGTCGAGATAGACAAAAAAGATAATTTATCTTACGCAGGCAACGAGTTTTTCTAAGAGAGGAAGGTAAATATGGCAGAATTGAAGCCAGGACATCCTTATGTATGCAAATTAATAAAACCTTCAAATGGGAAAAATACCATTGAACCAAAAAATGAAAAATTAGTCACAAAAACTTACAATCTTGAAGTGACTAAATGTGACAAAATTTTCAACCTTCTAGTTTCTTATGACCAAATAGTGATCCTTAAAGGATTAAAAGTACCACCATTAGATCAAAGAACAAAAAAGGTTTTTTCTAAATTTCACAATTTTCTTGGGCATAAAACCTCACAATGTGTGCTTTTCAGGGACCTGATTCAGAATATGGTAAAAGAAGGAAGGCTAAAGTTTGGTGAAAAGCAAAAATATCAACCAAAGGGTGAATCTGATCCTAAAGCTGATGAGGCTTTATTCGTCGAGCCTCTGGATGTATTCATGGTGGACATAACTGAAAACACAAAAGGGGATGAACCAAACTATGAAGAGCAGCTGAAAGGTGTTTTTCCCAAAGCTGATGAGGAACTTATACATTTTTTGAATAGATATAAACTCAAGGATTCAAGGGTTTTGCTATGTTTGCGCTGCAATACCGTCTTCGACAAAGACTTGACAAAATAGTTGGAAAAAACCAACCCTGATCAGTCAAAGAGAGTTGGTTGATAAGACCAACATAAAGAATTATTCTTTAACAAAAGGAGGGTCCCTCAAAAGATTTATGGTCCTAAGACTTATGTCCCGTATGTTGATGTTCCTATCAAGGAGTGGCCAAGACCTGTAAGAAGGTTAGCCACTAAAAAAGGAAAATGGAAGCGAATTAAAGTCAATGGGGATCTTCCTACCTTGAAAATTCCCAAAAATCCAATAAATATTCCTATATTTAAAAAACCTACATGAGGAAGAACCCTCTTGACCCGCACTCAGTGGAAAAGGTACCAAAGAAACAAAAAGGTTGCATCAGAAGCAGGAATTGCAAGAAAGAACTCTAGCGTCTGAGGTATGGGTGATGGACAGAAGGCGAAAAAGCTTGTCAAATAAATATTGTTTCCTCCACTTCCCCAAATGGTGGAAATGAACCTAAATTTTTCGTCCGGGTTAATAAGGTTCTTATCGATTGTGGAGTCTGCATCAATGACATGCCACATTCCCTACTTAAGAGAATTTCAAGTATGACATTAATTTGAAATCTAAAAACATTGTCGTATCCAACTATGAAGGAAAGACCAGCAAACCCTTAGGGGTTATCCAAGTGGATATGGTTGTAGGAACCACAACTCGGCCCATTATGTTTGTTGTAATTCAAATTAAAGCGAATTACAATTTATTTTCGGGTCGAGAATGGATTCATGGAGTCGTATATGTCCCATCCTCCATGCATCAAATAATTACGATATAGAAGCTGAATGGGATCGTATAACACATAGAGGATTATCAAACCTATTTTCATGCAAAAGTGAACCATGTTGACAAGAGGAATTTTGATAAACAACTAGCGAATATTTCGCCATGTGTACCAGAAGGAACTGCCTTCGATTTTAAGGGAGTCGTTGTATTCTACTCCATAAAGTTACACTCTTTACATGGCTTTACCTGGAAGTATGAGACCATTGGTGAATATAACAAATGGTCTAGATCAGATAATGAAGATGTATGAGTTAAACGTCTTGGCTTGGATTTTGGCCTACATGGATGAAAACAAATTAATAGCAGCCTTATAGGTCGGTCTCAAGAAATGATGGTTGCCGAAGGCACTGAGTTTGAAGTTAACTTTAAAATTGGTCTGAATGGCCAATAAACAGCTTTAGAAAGTCAAAGGCTCGACTGCACTTATGATGACGAGCCTCTCGGGTTTGAGAAAGACCCACTTACTTCGACCAAAAGGATGCAACCTCATAAGACATTACTAAAGGTATTTGGATTCGCCGGAGCCTCGTAGAAGTTTTAGACTTCGACGAAGTCTTCTTCTTCATTTTTATTTCTTTTCCCATGCTCATCGTTGTCTCTTTACCATTGTTGCATGTTTAATGGTTGAAATTTGTTGTAATCTAGCTAAATATTATTGAGTTTGGGACTTAGAATTTTACTTGAGGACGAGCCCGATCCGACCTCAGGTTTGCATGTTTGTATTTTGTGATTAGAATCATGATCAAGACGCTAATTTAAGTATGGTTTATGTTAATCACAATTGGTTTTGGAGTGATTTTGGGAATTTTGGGTTCAACTCAGATGAACACTCATAATGTTCATCATTATTTCATGAAAGAACCACCATCCATATCCTTTTTGGAGAGGAGAGATGGTGTTATTTATGTTTATGCGGTGACACTTATATGAGAAGTGAGCCTCCAGGTGAGGTTGTTCTTGTTTGTATCCATCCCATTTATTTCTCTCTCAGGCACATGGTTGTGCCCTTGGCCACCTGATAAGCTTACCTAACTTGCATTGACCTGGGTCTCATAAGGGGACCCCACCATCGGTTACCACGTGCCTTGACTTATTGGCCATCAAATCATTCTTGATCTCATCTAATGGTTGAAGGTTAAGTCAATGTTTGACTCTGATCGCGACTTTATGAGTCGAATTTGGGGTACAAACTGCAAGTGCGCAGTTCTATCGCGTAGTTTTAAAAGATATCGATCCCACAGGGACTTATGAATCGATATACCGCTTTCTAAGGTTACTTCGTAAAGCTAAGGTGGGTAATACTTTGATTGTTTGGGGAAAAGTTAAAACTAAAAATAGGATCTAAATTAAATATCAACTAAACGGATATCGGTATGCAGTTCGTCGTAATTAGGGAATCAATTCTTCGTTGGTTTCTTGGTTTTAAAATAAATCTTTTCAGTTGACACTATTGATTAAAAGTCTTATCTCAAACTCTCGCTCTGTTGAATAAACTATGATTTTATATTAACGTAGCTGTCACTTATTAGTTAAGTCAAAAACCACTTTTTGAAAACAATAGAATCCGTAGAAACTCTTTTTAAGAAAACACTAATCGTTTAAACACCCTTGTCTCAAACTCTCGCTCTGTTGACTTAGGTTATATAATTAAATTCAAATGCTTAACTCTCGTCCTCACATTCAACCTTTAAAAATACTTTTTGAAAAAGATTAGAATTTAATTAACTCTAAAAATTGCTCTCGCCCTGATCTAGAATTAATGTCCAATTTACATTGTCCAGTCAAAAACTCAAACTCTCGTTCTATTGATTTTAACTTCTTTATGTCTTTTACTTTCGTACAAAAACCTTGTTATTAAACCTGTAAATTGAGACCGTGAAAAGAGTGATTTTAATTTTAAACTTAATTAAACCAACTTAGTTTTGATTCCTTCATTCCGCTTACTCTACATACCGATACCTAAATAAATTAGCCAGACATGCTAAACAGATCTAAATAACTATCATGCATAAACAAATTCATCTCAGGCAAATAATATAAATCAACAATAAAGCAGGGCATATATAAATTCAAACAATAATTAAAGAACCTGAGTAATTAATAGCAGTCTTGAACATCCACCACAGACCGGTTGGATTTGTTCTTGAATTCTTCAATCAGACAGAAAAATAAAAGTGAAGGAATAAAAATCTAGGGTCTAACGTAAGGTTAGATCTAGTGAAAGGTACACAATAGTTTCCGGTGTAGAAATTATTGTGCGAAAAATTAATTAATTGCTGGAAAAGAAAATAGAAATTGCCCAGGAAAAAATATAAAGACTGTAAAAATAATGATGTAAAATATGTTTGCACTGCTGGAAGAGAAAAGGCGCGAAAAAAAGAAACGGCGAAGAAGAGAGACGTAGGGTTTGCCAAAAAACTACTATTTATATTGGTCACTTGTTGTAACTGTTTCCAAAGGTCTTCCGTGTAAAGAGTCTTCACGTTGCAAATGGTCAAGCGTAACAATAGGCCTCAACGTCTTTGTTGTGCTTCTGAAGCCAAAAATATAGGGGAATGGTGTGACGTCCGTCACACCATGTGTTACGCTCGTAACACAAGTAGACATGGCGTGACGCTCGTCACAGGCGCAACGCCTGTGCTTTTGGGCTGGGCTTTGGCTTGGTGGAATTTGCTTCTTTTCATTTCTTTTTGCACCTCCTTTTCTTCCTTTTTCACTTGTGCTTCAAATAAGCTACCTGAGATAAATAGAAAGAAAATACAGAGTAATATCGAATAAAATGAAGCAAATTGAAGTAAATAATAATATAATTTAATTAAATCGAGTCCTAGAATGTGATATTATTTCATGTTATCAAACTCCCCCATACTTAGACATTTGCTTGTCCTCAAGCAAAATACAGTATAGAACTCGTTTTAAAAATTTAGCCAGATGAAATTTCAAAACACACATCAATTCGTACTAGGTTGCAAGTAGATTTTGTTTAGAAGCAACTTGAATTTAATCTCGACATCAAGAACTACCGTTAACACATCTGATAATCTTACCTCATGCAAACCAGTTCGAGTCATGCTATTATAGCTAGCCTGGTTCTTTTACTCTTATTTCACCCTTTTTCATTCTAGCGAAATCACATTAAGCCCTTTATCGTTTCGCGCACATAGTGGAGTGACCGGTTAGTGATTCTGATCCCCTTTTTAGCTTGAAGCTCTGGTACATGATCGGATAACTTCGTTACTTAGCCCATTGCGAATTGCGGGGGATCGGACCGTAGTCCTCCCTACCAAGTTCAGTACCAGATACCTGCTGAACCAACTCATAATGGGTCTTTCGTATTATGTTTTTGTATGATCTGCAACTTTTGGATTAAATGATCTGGTGAGGATCACCTAACTTAATTAGTGCATTTCCTGATATATATATATATATATATATATATATATATATATATATATATATATATATATATATATATATATATATATTATTTTTTTTTATTATTATTATTTTTTTATTTTTTTTTATTTTTTTTATTTTGGGAATCATTCACTTATATTCATCGGCCCTCCACGTAGTTTGCTATTAAGATGGTGCTGACTTCTTGTATAAACTACTCGGGGTTACTATAAAGTTAAAAATCCAGGGACTTGTATAACAGTTGCCTTTCTGATCTAACAAGTTGAGGTTTGTTTAGAGTGTTTGGCGGTAATAGTTTTTGTCTTAATTTGTCTCAAGTTCGATAAAATGAGCAACCTTTATACTTACTGAGTGTGTTGAATTTTTGTTATGGCTCATGAAAATTTTGAGGGAATAGATAATAGAAAATTTTCACACTTGGGACTTAACTTAAAATAAATCTATATTATAATAATATATATATATATATATATATATATATATATATATATATATATTTTATAATTTAAAGGGAAATAACAATGAAAGGAAAGGTACATACTTGAAAAAGGAAAAATAGAAAGAACACGGTTTTCCTCCCCCATACTTAAATGAAACATTGTCCCCAATGTTTTAAAGAAAACAAAAGATAAATAAAAAAAGAAGAAACTAAAGTTAATGTTGCCTGCCGCCTCTTGTTCTTGGACCTGGTGATCGTTGATGTACTTCTAAGTTGTCAAACCTGCTAAGCAAATCAGTGAATCGCTGGTCGGTTATGGCATTCCTCGCTTCCTGTTATTGTTGCATTTGGCGCATCATTTGCAGCATTTCGAGATTCTGCGCTTGCATACCATCAATAACATCCATGATGTCGTCGTTGGTTGCAGGTCTTCTTCGTCGACGACGTCGTGAGGATGGGCCAGCTGCATTATCGGAAGGGTTGAGCGGGACTGATTGTTGTGCAGGAGCATGATCACCTTGCTCCATTTCTTCGAACTCGTCTGTAGACGGGTTTGCATGTGAAGGCTCGGTAGCTTCGGGAGCATTCAGATCATAGAGGTGGCGGTTGGGGTTGGTGACATCTGTTAGGGCAATGTTGGGTAGAACAACGCTTGGGACTGCCTGGTTATTCACCATAAGGTAATATTTTCCGCCTACTCTGTTCTTAATTAGGCGGCTGGACCGACAGTAGCTTATATCCATGAATAGGGGAGGTAAAGATTCTAAAGTTTGGAGTCGGTCCCCTAGGTTTAAGCCAAGTGCTATGGTGGTGATTAATCCACCAATTACAAAAGGTTGACGGCCTCTAATGTAACACCCTTCTAAAATACCCCAAATATTTAATTAAAACAACAACATATAAATCAATATCAGAGTAATCATGCACCAAGGGTGTCACATAATACTTCACATAATTCACCGTAAAAATCAGTCATGCTCATTATTTAATTCAACATAAACACTTCTTTAAAAATTCGCAGCGGATAGAAACATTCAACATCTGTAATATCTTAAAATTAACATTTATTCAACAAATAAAACATCCCGTCCCGATGTTACATCTATCAGAGCATGACCCACTAAAACCACTCTAGACTTCAAGCACTAGCTTCTACTCAACTCACTGCTCGTTACCTGAAAAATATAACTGTAAGGGTGAGTTCCTCAATCGATATAACAAATATTATAAATCATCATGTTATGTTAAGTAACTTTACACGTTAATCACCCACATCATATCATGCATTCGGTAGCAGCATATTCAACTCAACATCATATTCAAACACAACGTAAATGCAACTCAATGAGACTCGACTCTTCATGCATGTGGTACCATTTGGAGTAAAACTCCCAACTTAAAATCATTGCCAGTTTAGTGGGCATCAAGGCATAAGCCTTCAACTTTCAACTTAGAATTTTTGCCAATCCAGGCCAACGTGGTGTGAGCAAAAGCCCCATAATTTTGCCAATCCAGGCCAACGTGGTGTGAGCAAAAGCCCCATAATTTTGCCAATCCAGGCCAACGTGGTGTGAGCAAAAGCCCCGACTTAATGCATATGAATGTATATGGCATGTACGACTTGAAAGTTCAACAACATAATAACAACGACAACATAACAGCTTTTTCAGCAACAACAACTTAAAATCAACTTTGGCTCATCAGCCTACAACTCAGCATTTTCAACAAAACAACTTATATTCAACTTTGGCTCATCAGCCTACAACTTAATATTTTCCACAAAAACAACTTATCAACATATTTGCATCAACATTTCGCAACATAGACTCCACGAATTTATTTATCACAATTGGATACAATAGGCCAATCACCAATTACACTTACATCATAAAAATCAACCATTTTTTACATACTGCAACAGTGTTAACCGGTTAACGCTATAGGTTAACCGGTTAACGCAGGAAAATTACACTTCCAGGCAAAACGCAACAGTGTTAACCGGTTAACGCTATAGGTTAACCGGTTAACGCAGGCAAAACTCAACATTTTTCACAATTTATAACAGTGTTAACCGGTTAACACCCTGGGTTAACCGGTTAACGCAGGCGAAACAGCAGTTCCTGCGCTAACACAAGGCAGAATGCAGAGTTTCCGCATTTTCCGCCGTTGGAGGACTTCCGGACCTCCGATTTAACTTCCGTAAAAAGCTATACGCTCAGAAATTCACAATACACTCAAACACAAATTCAATTTCAGCTTGAATACAACTTATTCAACATAATTTCTCAACATTCTAAATCCCAATTAGGGTCAATCGACGGCTTATCACTACCCATTACATGTTAATCGATAATACCCATTAAACGACGATAAACCCCCCTTACCTTAACAATCCGGCAACTCTTCGAGCTTCAAGCTTTTCCGTTCTCCAACCTTTGCTCTACAGCTCCTTTTCTTGCCCTTTTCCTCTTTCACGATGCTTCTCTGCTTTTTCACGTAAAACCCTTCTGTTCCAAAATGAGACTCTTTCTCTTATTTCCAACTTATATATTTTCCAAATAATTATTATTCCAAAATAATAATAATAATCCAATAATTCAACTTTATTTAATTAAATTAATAAAATAATATTAACTCAATTAAATAATTCTCTTATTTTAATCGGGGTGTTACAACTCTCCCCCACTAAAAGAGTTTTCGTCCTCGAAAACATACCTCAAACAAATAACTCTGGATAGGACTCCTTCATCTGACTCTCCAGTTCCCAAGTCACATTGCCACCTGCTGGTCCTCCCCAAGCTACCTTCACTAAGGAAATCTCTTTACCCCGCAACTGCTTCAACTCTCGATCCTCGATCCTCATAGGTGATGTTTCAACAGTCAGGTTATCTCTCACCTGTACATCATCTACTTGGATCACATGCGACGGATCATGAATATACCTCCTCAACTGAGACACATGAAAAACCTCATGCAAATTCGCAAGTGACGGCGGTAAAGCGATACGATAGGCTACTTCTCCTATCCTCTCCAGAATCTGATAAGGACCAATAAATCGAGGTGTCAACTTCTTCGACTTCAAAGCCCGACCAACACCTGTTATCGGAGTAACACGAAGAAACACATGATCTCCCTCTTGAAACTCAAGTGACTTCCTCCTCTTATCATGATAACTCTTCTGACGACTCTGAGCAATCCTCATCTTCTCCTGAATCATCTTAATCTTTTCTGTAGTCTGTTGAACAATTTCCGGTCCAACCACAGCACTCTCACCGGACTCATACCAACATAAAGGTGTCCGACATCTCCTACCATACAAAGCTTCAAACGGCGCCATACAAATGCTCGAATGAAAACTATTGTTGTAGGTAAACTCAATCAACGGTAAATAACAATCCCAAGTACCTCCCTTTTCCAAAACACAAGCCCTCAACAGATCTTCTAATGACTGAATCGTCCTCTCAGTCTGACCATCAGTCTGCGGATGATATGCAGAACTCAATCTCAGCTTAGTTCCCAAAGCCTTCTGCAAACCTTCCCAGAACTTCGATGTAAATCTAGGATCTCTATCCGAAACAATACTCGACGGAATACCATGCAAACTTACAATCTTTTCAATATACAACTCAGCTAATCTCTCTAACGGATAATCCATTCTGATCGGAATGAAATGAGCCGACTTCGTCAATCTGTCAACAATCACCCAAATAGCTTCAAAATTCCTACTCGTCCTCGGTAAACCAGAAACAAAATCCATACTGATACTATCCCACTTCCACTCTGGAATAGCCAACGGTTGCATTAGCCCAGACGGCTTCTGATGCTCAATCTTTGACTTCTGACAAGTCAAACAGGAATAAACAAAACTTGCAATTTCCCTTTTCATTCCCGGCCACCAAAATAACTTCTTCAAATCATGATACATCTTCGTGGCTCCAGGATGAATACTCAAGCCACTACGATGTCCTTCTTCCAGAATACTCTTCTTAAGCTCAGTAACATCCGGAACACACACCCGATTACCAAATTTCAAAATACCATTCTCATCAATTCTGAATTCGCCACCTTGACCTTGATTCACTAGAGTCAACTTATCAACCAAAAGCATATCAGATTTCTGACCCTCTCTGATCTCATCCAGAATACCACTTGTTAACTTCAACATTCCCAATTTAACACTATTGTGAGTACTCTCACATACCAAACTCAAGTCTCTAAACTGCTCAATTAAATCCAATTCCTTAACCATTAGCATAGACATATGTAATGATTTCCGACTCAATGCATCAGCCACTACGTTTGCTTTACCCGGATGGTAATTCAACCCAAAGTCATAATCCTTCAGAAACTCTAACCATCTTCTCTGCCTCATATTCAGCTCTTTCTGATCAAACAAATACTTTAAACTTTTGTGGTCACTGAAAACCTCAAATCTTGACCCGTACAAGTAATGTCTCCATAACTTCAGAACAAACACCACAGCTGCCAACTCTAAATCGTGCGTCAGATAGTTCCTCTCATGAACCCTCAGCTGTCTTGAAGCATAAGCTATAACCTGCTTATTCTGCATCAACACGCCACCCAAACCCAACAATGAAGCATCGCAATAAACTTCAAATGATTCCGACGAACTCGGTAATATCAGAATAGGAGCAGTAGTCAACCTTCTCTTTAGCTCTTGGAAACCTTCTTCACATTTTGAGTCCCAAACAAACGCTTGCCCCTTTCTGGTCAACATCGTCAACGGTAACGCCAACTTAGAAAATCCCTCAATGAACTTCCTATAATAACCAGCCAAACCAAGAAAACTTCGAATCTCAGCAACAGACTTCGGAGCTTCCCACTTAGATACCGCTTCTATCTTAGAAGGATCAACAGCCACACCACCTCTTGAAATCACATGACCAAGAAAACTTACCTCTCCTAACCAAAATTCGCACTTGGACAATTTAGCAAATAACTTCTTTTCTCATAGAATTTCTAAAACCACTCTCAAATGTTCAGCATGCTCTTCTTCAGATTTCGAATACACCAAAATATCATCAATAAACACCACAACAAACTTGTCTAGGTACGGATGGAAAATCCTATTCATATACTCCATAAATACTCCAGGTGCATTAGTCACACCAAAAGGCATTACAGAATACTCATAATGTCCATACCTTGTTCTGAAAGCAGTCTTCTGAATATCCTCTGTTTTCACACGGATCTGATGATACCCAGATCTCAAATCTATTTTACTGAACACGCTTGCACCAACCAACTGATCCATCAAATCATCGATCCTCGGCAAAGGATACCGATTCTTGATCGTCACTTTATTCAGTTGCCTGTAGTCCACACACAATCTCATAGTACCTTCTTTCTTCTTAACCAATAGCACTGGTGCACCCCACGGTGACACACTCGGACGAATAAATTTCTTATCCAATAGATCTTCCAACTGACTCTTCAATTCAGTTAACTCAACAGCAGACATACGGTACGGAGCCATCGATATCGGCCTAGTACCAGGTACCAAATCGATCGAGAACTCCACTTCTCGTTCTGGCGGTAATTCATTCACTTCTTCCGGAAACACATCAGGAAAATCACACACCACAGCTAGATTGCCAAACACCAGTTTATCTTTAGCCTCCAAAGTTGCTAACAGCATAAACAACTCTGCCCCCTCAGCTACTTCTTCATTCACTTGCCTTGCTGATAGAAACAAACTCTTTCCCTCCTCAATCTCAGGAAAGATCACCGTCTTATCAAAACAATTGATAGAAACTCGGTTAAACACCAACCAGTTCATACCCAGAATAACATCAATCTGCACTAGTGGAAGACACACTAGGTCCATCCCAAAGTCTCTACCAAAAATACTCAAAGGACAATTTAAACAAACCGAAGTAGTAGTCACTGAACCCTTCGCAGGAGTATCAATTACCATACTACCAAGCATCTCAGATATCTCTAACTTAAGTTTCACCGCACAATCCAAAGATATAAAGGAATGAGTCGCACCTGTGTCAATAATAGCTACAAGAGGAAAGCCATTAATATAACACGTACCTCGGATCAAACGATCATCTGCAGAAGTCTCAGAACCCGATAAAGCAAAGACCTTGCCTCCTGACTGATTCCCTTTCTTCGGCTTCTGACACTGACTTCCAATATGCCCTTCTTCGCCACAATTAAAACAAATCACTTCCTTGTGCTTGCAATCAGCTATTGCATGGCCAATCTTACCACAGCGAAAACACCTCTTTACTTCAGCAGTGCATACATTACTCTTATGACCAGCCTGACCACACTTGAAGCAAA
This sequence comes from Lathyrus oleraceus, assembly GCF_024323335.1. Lineage (NCBI taxonomy): Eukaryota > Viridiplantae > Streptophyta > Magnoliopsida > Fabales > Fabaceae > Lathyrus > Lathyrus oleraceus. The sequence goes on along the minus strand of NC_066583.1, from coordinate 149,978,844 downwards.
CTATACCAGTAGGAGCACCTCCCCCACTAGCTCTCTGAGCCGGAGCAGCTCTTTGTCTCCCTTTTCCAGCTGGAACATCATACGGCTTGCCACGGTTTTGATGTTGCTTGCCTCTGCGGTCACCGACAATCTTGTAATGAGCATTATTGTCTTCCTCAAATATCCTGCAGCTATCAACCAATTCAGTAAAAATGCGTATCTTTTGATACCCAACAGCCTTCTTAATTTCAGAGCGCAATCCATTTTCAAACTTGATGCACTTTGAAAATTCAGCACCAGCACCAGTGTAATGAGGATAAAATTTGGACAGCTCCACAAATTTCGCAGCATAATCCGTGACAGACATGTTTCCTTGCTTCAGCTCAAGGAACTCAATTTCCTTCTTACCACGGACATCTTCCGGATAATACTTTCTCAGAAATTCCCTACGGAATACATCCCAAGTAATGTCTTCACCTGCCACGGTCAACCTCTCGTGAGTCTCTAGCCACCAGTCATCAGCTTCGACTGCTAGCATGTGAGTACCATACCGAACCTTTTGAGCTGGAGTGCAATCCATAACACGGAAGATTCTCTCAATCTCTTTCAACCATCCCAAGGCTGCATCTGGATCATGCTTCCCTTTAAACACCGGCGGATTCTCTCTCTGAAAAGTCGCCAAGCTACGTGACCCAGCATCACCACCAGCATTTGGCAAGTTCTGCACCGCTTGTGCCATTGCTTGCATTGCGGCAGCCATTGCAGCGTCATTCCTTCCAACCATCTCAACTTATCACTACAACACAACTTAAAAGTTAGACTAGTAACAATTACACAATTGTTAGACAGTACGACACGACAACTGGCCGGACAGACCGACCTGCTCTGATACCACTAATGTAACACCCTTCTAAAATACCCCAAATATTTAATTAAAACAACAGCATATAAATCAATATCAGAGTAATCATGCACCAAGGGTGTCACATAATACTTCACATAATTCACCGTAAAAATCAGTCATGCTCATTATTTAATTCAACATAAACACTTCTTTAAAAATTCGCAGCGGATAGAAACATTCAACATCTGTAATATCTTAAAATTAACATTTATTCAACAAATAAAACATCCCGTCCCGATGTTACATCTATCAGAGCATGACCCACTAAAACCACTATAGACTTCAAGCACTAGCTTCTACTCAACTCACTGCTCGTTACCTGAAAAATATAACTGTAAGGGTGAGTTCCTCAATCGATATAACAAATATTATAAATCATCATGTTATGTTAAGTAACTTTACACGTTAATCACCCACATCATATCATGCATTCGGTAGCAGCATATTCAACTCAACATCATATTCAAACACAACGTAAATGCAACTCAATGAGACTCGACTCTTCATGCATGTGGTACCATTTGGAGTAAAACTCCCAACTTAAAATCATTGCCAGTTTAGTGGGCATCAAGGCATAAGCCTTCAACTTTCAACTTAGAATTTTTGCCAATCCAGGCCAACGTGGTGTGAGCAAAAGCCCCATAATTTTGCCAATCCAGGCCAACGTGGTGTGAGCAAAAGCCCCATAATTTTGCCAATCCAGGCCAACGTGGTGTGAGCAAAAGCCCCGACTTAATGCATATGAATGTATATGGCATGTACGACTTGAAAGTTCAACAACATAATAACAACGACAACATAACAGCTTTTTCAGCAACAACAACTTAAAATCAACTTTGGCTCATCAGCCTACAACTCAGCATTTTCAACAAAACAACTTATATTCAACTTTGGCTCATCAGCCTACAACTTAATATTTTCCACAAAAACAACTTATCAACATATTTGCATCAACATTTCGCAACATAGACTCCACGAATTTATTTATCACAATTGGATACAATAGGCCAATCACCAATTACACTTACATCATAAAAATCAACCATTTTTTACATACTGCAACAGTGTTAACCGGTTAACGCTATAGGTTAACCGGTTAACGCAGGAAAATTACACTTCCAGGCAAAACGCAACAGTGTTAACCGGTTAACGCTATAGGTTAACCGGTTAACGCAGGCAAAACTCAACATTTTTCACAATTTATAACAGTGTTAACCGGTTAACACCCTGGGTTAACCGGTTAACACCCTGGGTTAACCGGTTAACGCAGGCGAAACAGCAGTTCCTGCGCTAACACAAGGCAGAATGCAGAGTTTCCGCATTTTCCGCCGTTGGAGGACTTTCGGACCTCCGATTTAACTTCCGTAAAAAGCTATACGCTCAGAAATTCACAATACACTCAAACACAAATTCAATTTCAGCTTTAATACAACTTATTCAACATAATTTCTCAACATTCTAAATCCCAATTAGGGTCAATCGACGGCTTATCACTACCCATTACATGTTAATCGATAATACCCATTAAACGACGATAAACCCCCCTTACCTTAACAATCCGGCAACTCTTCGAGCTTCAAGCTTTTCCGTTCTCCAACCTTTGCTCTACAGCTCCTTCTCTTGCCCTTTTCCTCTTTCACGATGCTTCTCTGCTTTTTCACGTAAAACCCTTCTGTTCCAAAATGAGACTCTTTCTCTTATTTCCAACTTATATATTTTCCAAATAATTATTATTCCAAAATAATAATAATAATCAAATAATTCAACTTTATTTAATTAAATTAATAAAATAATATTAACTCAATTAAATAATTCTCTTATTTTAATCGGGGTGTTACAACTCTCCCCCACTAAAAGAGTTTTCGTCCTCGAAAACATACCTCAAACAAATAACTCTGGATAGGACTCCTTCATCTGACTCTCCAGTTCCCAAGTCACATTGCCACCTGCTGGTCCTCCCCAAGCTACCTTCACTAAGGAAATCTCTTTACCCCGCAACTGCTTCAACTCTCGATCCTCGATCCTCATAGGTGATGTTTCAACAGTCAGGTTATCTCTCACCTGTACATCATCTACTTGGATCACATGCGACGGATCATGAATATACCTCCTCAACTGAGACACATGAAAAACCTCATGCAAATTCGCAAGTGACGGCGGTAAAGCGATACGATAGGCTACTTCTCCTATCCTCTCCAGAATCTGATAAGGACCAATAAATCGAGGTGTCAACTTCTTCGACTTCAAAGCCCGACCAACACCTGTTATCGGAGTAACACGAAGAAACACATGATCTCCCTCTTGAAACTCAAGTGACTTCCTCCTCTTATCATGATAACTCTTCTGACGACTCTGAGCAATCCTCATCTTCTCCTGAATCATCTTAATCTTTTCTGTAGTCTGTTGAACAATTTCCGGTCCAACCACAGCACTCTCACCGGACTCATACCAACATAAAGGTGTCCGACATCTCCTACCATACAAAGCTTCAAACGGCGCCATACAAATGCTCGAATGAAAACTATTGTTGTAGGTAAACTCAATCAACGGTAAATAACAATCCCAAGTACCTCCCTTTTCCAAAACACAAGCCCTCAACAGATCTTCTAATGACTGAATCGTCCTCTCAGTCTGACCATCAGTCTGCGGATGATATGCAGAACTCAATCTCAGCTTAGTTCCCAAAGCCTTCTGCAAACCTTCCCAGAACTTCGATGTAAATCTAGGATCTCTATCCGAAACAATACTCGACGGAATACCATGCAAACTTACAATCTTTTCAATATACAACTCAGCTAATCTCTCTAACGGATAATCCATTCTGATCGGAATGAAATGAGCCGACTTCGTCAATCTGTCAACAATCACCCAAATAGCTTCAAAATTCCTACTCGTCCTCGGTAAACCAGAAACAAAATCCATACTGATACTATCCCACTTCCACTCTGGAATAGCCAACGGTTGCATTAGCCCAGACGGCTTCTGATGCTCAATCTTTGACTTCTGACAAGTCAAACAGGAATAAACAAAACTTGCAATTTCCCTTTTCATTCCCGGCCACCAAAATAACTTCTTCAAATCATGATACATCTTCGTGGCTCCAGGATGAATACTCAAGCCACTACGATGTCCTTCTTCCAGAATACTCTTCTTAAGCTCAGTAACATCCGGAACACACACCCGATTACCAAATTTCAAAATACCATTCTCATCAATTCTGAATTCGCCACCTTGACCTTGATTCACTAGAGTCAACTTATCAACCAAAAGCATATCAGATTTCTGACCCTCTCTGATCTCATCCAGAATACCACTTGTTAACTTCAACATTCCCAATTTAACACTATTGTGAGTACTCTCACATACCAAACTCAAGTCTCTAAACTGCTCAATTAAATCCAATTCCTTAACCATTAGCATAGACATATGTAATGATTTCCGACTCAATGCATCAGCCACTACGTTTGCTTTACCCGGATGGTAATTCAACCCAAAGTCATAATCCTTCAGAAACTCTAACCATCTTCTCTGCCTCATATTCAGCTCTTTCTGATCAAACAAATACTTTAAACTTTTGTGGTCACTGAAAACCTCAAATCTTGACCCGTACAAGTAATGTCTCCATAACTTCAGAACAAACACCACAGCTGCCAACTCTAAATCGTGCGTCAGATAGTTCCTCTCATGAACCCTCAGCTGTCTTGAAGCATAAGCTATAACCTGCTTATTCTGCATCAACACGCCACCCAAACCCAACAATGAAGCATCGCAATAAACTTCAAATGATTCCGACGAACTCGGTAATATCAGAATAGGAGCAGTAGTCAACCTTCTCTTTAGCTCTTGGAAACCTTCTTCACATTTTGAGTCCCAAACAAACGCTTGCCCCTTTCTGGTCAACATCGTCAACGGTAACGCCAACTTAGAAAATCCCTCAATGAACTTCCTATAATAACCAGCCAAACCAAGAAAACTTCGAATCTCAGCAACAGACTTCGGAGCTTCCCACTTAGATACCGCTTCTATCTTAGAAGGATCAACAGCCACACCACCTCTTGAAATCACATGACCAAGAAAACTTACCTCTCCTAACCAAAATTCGCACTTGGACAATTTAGCAAATAACTTCTTTTCTCATAGAATTTCTAAAACCACTCTCAAATGTTCAGCATGCTCTTCTTCAGATTTCGAATACACCAAAATATCATCAATAAACACCACAACAAACTTGTCTAGGTACGGATGGAAAATCCTATTCATATACTCCATAAATACTCCAGGTGCATTAGTCACACCAAAAGGCATTACAGAATACTCATAATGTCCATACCTTGTTCTGAAAGCAGTCTTCTGAATATCCTCTGTTTTCACACGGATCTGATGATACCCAGATCTCAAATCTATTTTACTGAACACGCTTGCACCAACCAACTGATCCATCAAATCATCGATCCTCGGCAAAGGATACCGATTCTTGATCGTCACTTTATTCAGTTGCCTGTAGTCCACACACAATCTCATAGTACCTTCTTTCTTCTTAACCAATAGCACTGGTGCACCCCACGGTGACACACTCGGACGAATAAATTTCTTATCCAATAGATCTTCCAACTGACTCTTCAATTCAGTTAACTCAACAGCAGACATACGGTACGGAGCCATCGATATCGGCCTAGTACCAGGTACCAAATCGATCGAGAACTCCACTTCTCGTTCTGGCGGTAATTCATTCACTTCTTCCGGAAACACATCAGGAAAATCACACACCACAGCTAGATTGCCAAACACCAGTTTATCTTTAGCCTCCAAAGTTGCTAACAGCATAAACAACTCTGCCCCCTCAGCTACTTCTTCATTCACTTGCCTTGCTGATAGAAACAAACTCTTTCCCTCCTCAATCTCAGGAAAGATCACCGTCTTATCAAAACAATTGATAGAAACTCGGTTAAACACCAACCAGTTCATACCCAGAATAACATCAATCTGCACTAGTGGAAGACACACTAGGTCCATCCCAAAGTCTCTACCAAAAATACTCAAAGGACAATTTAAACAAACCGAAGTAGTAGTCACTGAACCCTTCGCAGGAGTATCAATTACCATACTACCAAGCATCTCAGATATCTCTAACTTAAGTTTCACCGCACAATCCAAAGATATAAAGGAATGAGTCGCACCTGTGTCAATAATAGCTACAAGAGGAAAGCCATTAATATAACACGTACCTCGGATCAAACGATCATCTGCAGAAGTCTCAGAACCCGATAAAGCAAAGACCTTGCCTCCTGACTGATTCCCTTTCTTCGGCTTCTGACACTGACTTCCAATATGCCCTTCTTCGCCACAATTAAAACAAATCACTTCCTTGTGCTTGCAATCAGCTATTGCATGGCCAATCTTACCACAGCGAAAACACCTCTTTACTTCAGCAGTGCATACATTACTCTTATGACCAGCCTGACCACACTTGAAGCAAACTATACCAGTAGGAGCACCTCCCCCACTAGCTCTCTGAGCCGGAGCAGCTCTTTGTCTCCCTTTTCCAGCTGGAACATCATACGGCTTGCCACGGTTTTGATGTTGCTTGCCTCTGCGGTCACCGACAATCTTGTAATGAGCATTATTGTCTTCCTCAAATATCCTGCAGCTATCAACCAATTCAGTAAAAATGCGTATCTTTTGATACCCAACAGCCTTCTTAATTTCAGAGCGCAATCCATTTTCAAACTTGATGCACTTTGAAAATTCAGCACCAACACCAGTGTAATGAGGATAAAATTTGGACAGCTCCACAAATTTCGCAGCATAATCCGTGACAGACATGTTTCCTTGCTTCAGCTCAAGGAACTCAATTTCCTTCTTACCACGGACATCTTCCGGATAATACTTTCTCAGAAATTCCCTACGGAATACATCCCAAGTAATGTCTTCACCTGCCACGGTCAACCTCTCGTGAGTCTCTAGCCACCAGTCATCAGCTTCGACTGCTAGCATGTGAGTACCATACCGAACCTTTGAGCTGGAGTGCAATCCATAACACGGAAGATTCTCTCAATCTCTTTCAACCATCCCAAGGCTGCATCTGGATCATGCTTCCCTTTAAACACCGGCGGATTCTCTCTCTGAAAAGTCGCCAAGCTACGTGACCCAGCATCACCACCAGCATTTGGCAAGTTCTGCACCGCTTGTGCCATTGCTTGCATTGCGGCAGCCATTGCAGCGTCATTCCTTCCAACCATCTCAACTTATCACTACAACACAACTTAAAAGTTAGACTAGTAACAATTACACAATTGTTAGACAGTACGACACGACAACTGGCCGGACAGACCGACCTGCTCTGATACCACTAATGTAACACCCTTCTAAAATACCCCAAATATTTAATTAAAACAACAGCATATAAATCAATATCAGAGTAATCATGCACCAAGGGTGTCACATAATACTTCACATAATTCACCGTAAAAATCAGTCATGCTCATTATTTAATTCAACATAAACACTTCTTTAAAAATTCGCAGCGGATAGAAACATTCAACATCTGTAATATCTTAAAATTAACATTTATTCAACAAATAAAACATCCCGTCCCGATGTTACATCTATCAGAGCATGACCCACTAAAACCACTATAGACTTCAAGCACTAGCTTCTACTCAACTCACTGCTCGTTACCTGAAAAATATAACTGTAAGGGTGAGTTCCTCAATCGATATAACAAATATTATAAATCATCATGTTATGTTAAGTAACTTTACACGTTAATCACCCACATCATATCATGCATTCGGTAGCAGCATATTCAACTCAACATCATATTCAAACACAACGTAAATGCAACTCAATGAGACTCGACTCTTCATGCATGTGGTACCATTTGGAGTAAAACTCCCAACTTAAAATCATTGCCAGTTTAGTGGGCATCAAGGCATAAGCCTTCAACTTTCAACTTAGAATTTTTGCCAATCCAGGCCAACGTGGTGTGAGCAAAAGCCCCATAATTTTGCCAATCCAGGCCAACGTGGTGTGAGCAAAAGCCCCATAATTTTGCCAATCCAGGCCAACGTGGTGTGAGCAAAAGCCCCGACTTAATGCATATGAATGTATATGGCATGTACGACTTGAAAGTTCAACAACATAATAACAACGACAACATAACAGCTTTTTCAGCAACAACAACTTAAAATCAACTTTGGCTCATCAGCCTACAACTCAGCATTTTCAACAAAACAACTTATATTCAACTTTGGCTCATCAGCCTACAACTTAATATTTTCCACAAAAACAACTTATCAACATATTTGCATCAACATTTCGCAACATAGACTCCACGAATTTATTTATCACAATTGGATACAATAGGCCAATCACCAATTACACTTACATCATAAAAATCAACCATTTTTTACATACTGCAACAGTGTTAACCGGTTAACGCTATAGGTTAACCGGTTAACGCAGGAAAATTACACTTCCAGGCAAAACGCAACAGTGTTAACCGGTTAACGCTATAGGTTAACCGGTTAACGCAGGCAAAACTCAACATTTTTCACAATTTATAACAGTGTTAACCGGTTAACACCCTGGGTTAACCGGTTAACACCCTGGGTTAACCGGTTAACGCAGGCGAAACAGCAGTTCCTGCGCTAACACAAGGCAGAATGCAGAGTTTCCGCATTTTCCGCCGTTGGAGGACTTTCGGACCTCCGATTTAACTTCCGTAAAAAGCTATACGCTCAGAAATTCACAATACACTCAAACACAAATTCAATTTCAGCTTTAATACAACTTATTCAACATAATTTCTCAACATTCTAAATCCCAATTAGGGTCAATCGACGGCTTATCACTACCCATTACATGTTAATCGATAATACCCATTAAACGACGATAAACCCCCCTTACCTTAACAATCCGGCAACTCTTCGAGCTTCAAGCTTTTCCGTTCTCCAACCTTTGCTCTACAGCTCCTTCTCTTGCCCTTTTCCTCTTTCACGATGCTTCTCTGCTTTTTCACGTAAAACCCTTCTGTTCCAAAATGAGACTCTTTCTCTTATTTCCAACTTATATATTTTCCAAATAATTATTATTCCAAAATAATAATAATAATCCAATAATTCAACTTTATTTAATTAAATTAATAAAATAATATTAACTCAATTAAATAATTCTCTTATTTTAATCGGGGTGTTACAACTCTCCCCCACTAAAAGAGTTTTCGTCCTCGAAAACATACCTCAAACAAATAACTCTGGATAGGACTCCTTCATCTGACTCTCCAGTTCCCAAGTCACATTGCCACCTGCTGGTCCTCCCCAAGCTACCTTCACTAAGGAAATCTCTTTACCCCGCAACTGCTTCAACTCTCGATCCTCGATCCTCATAGGTGATGTTTCAACAGTCAGGTTATCTCTCACCTGTACATCATCTACTTGGATCACATGCGACGGATCATGAATATACCTCCTCAACTGAGACACATGAAAAACCTCATGCAAATTCGCAAGTGACGGCGGTAAAGCGATACGATAGGCTACTTCTCCTATCCTCTCCAGAATCTGATAAGGACCAATAAATCGAGGTGTCAACTTCTTCGACTTCAAAGCCCGACCAACACCTGTTATCGGAGTAACACGAAGAAACACATGATCTCCCTCTTGAAACTCAAGTGACTTCCTCCTCTTATCATGATAACTCTTCTGACGACTCTGAGCAATCCTCATCTTCTCCTGAATCATCTTAATCTTTTCTGTAGTCTGTTGAACAATTTCCGGTCCAACCACAGCACTCTCACCGGACTCATACCAACATAAAGGTGTCCGACATCTCCTACCATACAAAGCTTCAAACGGCGCCATACAAATGCTCGAATGAAAACTATTGTTGTAGGTAAACTCAATCAACGGTAAATAACAATCCCAAGTACCTCCCTTTTCCAAAACACAAGCCTCAACAGATCTTCTAATGACTGAATCGTCCTCTCAGTCTGACCATCAGTCTGCGGATGATATGCAGAACTCAATCTCAGCTTAGTTCCCAAAGCCTTCTGCAAACCTTCCCAGAACTTCGATGTAAATCTAGGATCTCTATCCGAAACAATACTCGACGGAATACCATGCAAACTTACAATCTTTTCAATATACAACTCAGCTAATCTCTCTAACGGATAATCCATTCTGATCGGAATGAAATGAGCCGACTTCGTCAATCTGTCAACAATCACCCAAATAGCTTCAAAATTCCTACTCGTCCTCGGTAAACCAGAAACAAAATCCATACTGATACTATCCCACTTCCACTCTGGAATAGCCAACGGTTGCATTAGCCCAGACGGCTTCTGATGCTCAATCTTTGACTTCTGACAAGTCAAACAGGAATAAACAAAACTTGCAATTTCCCTTTTCATTCCCGGCCACCAAAATAACTTCTTCAAATCATGATACATCTTCGTGGCTCCAGGATGAATACTCAAGCCACTACGATGTCCTTCTTCCAGAATACTCTTCTTAAGCTCAGTAACATCCGGAACACACACCCGATTACCAAATTTCAAAATACCATTCTCATCAATTCTGAATTCGCCACCTTGACCTTGATTCACTAGAGTCAACTTATCAACCAAAAGCATATCAGATTTCTGACCCTCTCTGATCTCATCCAGAATACCACTTGTTAACTTCAACATTCCCAATTTAACACTATTGTGAGTACTCTCACATACCAAACTCAAGTCTCTAAACTGCTCAATTAAATCCAATTCCTTAACCATTAGCATAGACATATGTAATGATTTCCGACTCAATGCATCAGCCACTACGTTTGCTTTACCCGGATGGTAATTCAACCCAAAGTCATAATCCTTCAGAAACTCTAACCATCTTCTCTGCCTCATATTCAGCTCTTTCTGATCAAACAAATACTTTAAACTTTTGTGGTCACTGAAAACCTCAAATCTTGACCCGTACAAGTAATGTCTCCATAACTTCAGAACAAACACCACAGCTGCCAACTCTAAATCGTGCGTCAGATAGTTCCTCTCATGAACCCTCAGCTGTCTTGAAGCATAAGCTATAACCTGCTTATTCTGCATCAACACGCCACCCAAACCCAACAATGAAGCATCGCAATAAACTTCAAATGATTCCGACGAACTCGGTAATATCAGAATAGGAGCAGTAGTCAACCTTCTCTTTAGCTCTTGGAAACCTTCTTCACATTTTGAGTCCCAAACAAACGCTTGCCCCTTTCTGGTCAACATCGTCAACGGTAACGCCAACTTAGAAAATCCCTCAATGAACTTCCTATAATAACCAGCCAAACCAAGAAAACTTCGAATCTCAGCAACAGACTTCGGAGCTTCCCACTTAGATACCGCTTCTATCTTAGAAGGATCAACAGCCACACCACCTCTTGAAATCACATGACCAAGAAAACTTACCTCTCCTAACCAAAATTCGCACTTGGACAATTTAGCAAATAACTTCTTTTCTCATAGAATTTCTAAAACCACTCTCAAATGTTCAGCATGCTCTTCTTCAGATTTCGAATACACCAAAATATCATCAATAAACACCACAACAAACTTGTCTAGGTACGGATGGAAAATCCTATTCATATACTCCATAAATACTCCAGGTGCATTAGTCACACCAAAAGGCATTACAGAATACTCATAATGTCCATACCTTGTTCTGAAAGCAGTCTTCTGAATATCCTCTGTTTTCACACGGATCTGATGATACCCAGATCTCAAATCTATTTTACTGAACACGCTTGCACCAACCAACTGATCCATCAAATCATCGATCCTCGGCAAAGGATACCGATTCTTGATCGTCACTTTATTCAGTTGCCTGTAGTCCACACACAATCTCATAGTACCTTCTTTCTTCTTAACCAATAGCACTGGTGCACCCCACGGTGACACACTCGGACGAATAAATTTCTTATCCAATAGATCTTCCAACTGACTCTTCAATTCAGTTAACTCAACAGCAGACATACGGTACGGAGCCATCGATATCGGCCTAGTACCAGGTACCAAATCGATCGAGAACTCCACTTCTCGTTCTGGCGGTAATTCATTCACTTCTTCCGGAAACACATCAGGAAAATCACACACCACAGCTAGATTGCCAAACATCAGTTTATCTTTAGCCTCCAAAGTTGCTAACAGCATAAACAACTCTGCCCCCTCAGCTACTTCTTCATTCACTTGCCTTGCTGATAGAAACAAACTCTTTCCCTCCTCAATCTCAGGAAAGATCACCGTCTTATCAAAACAATTGATAGAAACTCGGTTAAACACCAACCAGTTCATACCCAGAATAACATCAATCTGCACTAGTGGAAGACACACTAGGTCCATCCCAAAGTCTCTACCAAAAATACTCAAAGGACAATTTAAACAAACCGAAGTAGTAGTCACTGAACCCTTCGCAGGAGTATCAATTACCATACTACCAAGCATCTCAGATATCTCTAACTTAAGTTTCACCGCACAATCCAAAGATATAAAGGAATGAGTCGCACCTGTGTCAATAATAGCTACAAGAGGAAAGCCATTAATATAACACGTACCTCGGATCAAACGATCATCTGCAGAAGTCTCAGAACCCGATAAAGCAAAGACCTTGCCTCCTGACTGATTCCCTTTCTTCGGCTTCTGACACTGACTTCCAATATGCCCTTCTTCGCCACAATTAAAACAAATCACTTCCTTGTGCTTGCAATCAGCTATTGCATGGCCAATCTTACCACAGCGAAAACACCTCTTTACTTCAGCAGTGCATACATTACTCTTATGACCAGCCTGACCACACTTGAAGCAAACTATACCAGTAGGAGCACCTCCCCCACTAGCTCTCTGAGCCGGAGCAGCTCTTTGTCTCCCTTTTCCAGCTGGAACATCATACGGCTTGCCACGGTTTTGATGTTGCTTGCCTCTGCGGTCACCGACAATCTTGTAATGAGCATTATTGTCTTCCTCAAATATCCTGCAGCTATCAACCAATTCAGTAAAAATGCGTATCTTTTGATACCCAACAGCCTTCTTAATTTCAGAGCGCAATCCATTTTCAAACTTGATGCACTTTGAAAATTCAGCACCAGCACCAGTGTAATGAGGATAAAATTTGGACAGCTCCACAAATTTCGCAGCATAATCCGTGACAGACATGTTTCCTTGCTTCAGCTCAAGGAACTCAATTTCCTTCTTACCACGGACATCTTCCGGATAATACTTTCTCAGAAATTCCCTACGGAATACATCCCAAGTAATGTCTTCACCTGCCACGGTCAACCTCTCGTGAGTCTCTAGCCACCAGTCATCAGCTTCGACTGCTAGCATGTGAGTACCATACCGAACCTTCTGAGCTGGAGTGCAATCCATAACACGGAAGATTCTCTCAATCTCTTTCAACCATCCCAAGGCTGCATCTGGATCATGCTTCCCTTTAAACACCGGCGGATTCTCTCTCTGAAAAGTCGCCAAGCTACGTGACCCAGCATCACCACCAGCATTTGGCAAGTTCTGCACCGCTTGTGCCATTGCTTGCATTGCGGCAGCCATTGCAGCGTCATTCCTTCCAGCCATCTCAACTTATCACTACAACACAACTTAAAAGTTAGACTAGTAACAATTACACAATTGTTAGACAGTACGACACGACAACTGGCCGGACAGACCGACCTGCTCTGATACCACTAATGTAACACCCTTCTAAAATACCCCAAATATTTAATTAAAACAACAGCATATAAATCAATATCAGAGTAATCATGCACCAAGGGTGTCACATAATACTTCACATAATTCACCGTAAAAATCAGTCATGCTCATTATTTAATTCAACATAAACACTTCTTTAAAAATTCGCAGCGGATAGAAACATTCAACATCTGTAATATCTTAAAATTAACATTTATTCAACAAATAAAACATCCCGTCCCGATGTTACATCTATCAGAGCATGACCCACTAAAACCACTATAGACTTCAAGCACTAGCTTCTACTCAACTCACTGCTCGTTACCTGAAAAATATAACTGTAAGGGTGAGTTCCTCAATCGATATAACAAATATTATAAATCATCATGTTATGTTAAGTAACTTTACACGTTAATCACCCACATCATATCATGCATTCGGTAGCAGCATATTCAACTCAACATCATATTCAAACACAACGTAAATGCAACTCAATGAGACTCGACTCTTCATGCATGTGGTACCATTTGGAGTAAAACTCCCAACTTAAAATCATTGCCAGTTTAGTGGGCATCAAGGCATAAGCCTTCAACTTTCAACTTAGAATTTTTGCCAATCCAGGCCAACGTGGTGTGAGCAAAAGCCCCATAATTTTGCCAATCCAGGCCAACGTGGTGTGAGCAAAAGCCCCATAATTTTGCCAATCCAGGCCAACGTGGTGTGAGCAAAAGCCCCGACTTAATGCATATGAATGTATATGGCATGTACGACTTGAAAGTTCAACAACATAATAACAACGACAACATAACAGCTTTTTCAGCAACAACAACTTAAAATCAACTTTGGCTCATCAGCCTACAACTCAGCATTTTCAACAAAACAACTTATATTCAACTTTGGCTCATCAGCCTACAACTTAATATTTTCCACAAAAACAACTTATCAACATATTTGCATCAACATTTCGCAACATAGACTCCACGAATTTATTTATCACAATTGGATACAATAGGCCAATCACCAATTACACTTACATCATAAAAATCAACCATTTTTTACATACTGCAACAGTGTTAACCGGTTAACGCTATAGGTTAACCGGTTAACGCAGGAAAATTACACTTCCAGGCAAAACGCAACAGTGTTAACCGGTTAACGCTATAGGTTAACCGGTTAACGCAGGCAAAACTCAACATTTTTCACAATTTATAACAGTGTTAACCGGTTAACACCCTGGGTTAACCGGTTAACGCAGGCGAAACAGCAGTTCCTGCGCTAACACAAGGCAGAATGCAGAGTTTCCGCATTTTCCGCCGTTGGAGGACTTCCGGACCTCCGATTCAACTTCCGTAAAAAGCTATACGCTCAGAAATTCACAATACACTCAAACACAAATTCAATTTCAGCTTTAATACAACTTATTCAACATAATTTCTCAACATTCTAAATCCCAATTAGGGTCAATCGACGGCTTATCACTACCCATTACATGTTAATCGATAATACCCATTAAACGACGATAAACCCCCCTTACCTTAACAATCTGGCAACTCTTCGAGCTTCAAGCTTTTCCGTTCTCCAACCTTTGCTCTACAGCTCCTTCTCTTGCCCTTTTCCTCTTTCACGATGCTTCTCTGCTTTTTCACGTAAAACCCTTCTGTTCCAAAATGAGACTCTTTCTCTTATTTCCAACTTATATATTTTCCAAATAATTATTATTCCAAAATAATAATAATAATAATCCAATAATTCAACTTTATTTAATTAAATTAATAAAATAATATTAACTCAATTAAATAATTCTCTTATTTTAATCGGGGTGTTACATCTAGCACATAAGGTGCGGATATGATGAAATAGGAAGGAGGCGGCGTTTACCTTAGTATCCGGTTTAAAGACGCATTCGAGGAAGAATAATTCCTTTGCGTTGACTTTGCTGTTGGTCGGTCTTCCAAAAATTGTGTTTTGCAGAATGCGGATAAAGTACCGGATAGTTGGGTTATGTATATGGGAAACAAGGAGCTCTTCCCACTTGTTGGCATCTACACCGGATATTTTCCTAAAGAGGTCGAAGACGGCAACTGTGTTCCAGTTTGAGTTTGGAGGGATTCTGGGGTAGACTTGACCTTCTATGGGGAACTGTAGCATGGTACTCAATTGGTTTTGGGATAGGGAGTATTCGGTGTTGAACATACGGAAGGTTGCAATACCGGTTAAGTACTCGTCTTCACCGGTGGGGGTGTTGTACGAATATGAGCTTAAGAATTCTAAGGTTAGGGATGGGTAGGTAGGTTGATTATGCGTGCATAGAAAGGTTAAATCAGCAAGACGGAGCATCCATTCTATACCTTGAAGTAATCCTAATTCTTGTAAACAAGTTAAATCAGGATACCTGGTAGAGGTGACACCTCGTTGTTGGAAACGCTCGAACTGCTCCCTTTGATAATTATCTTCTTCGGATCGGAAGATGATATTTCCGAAAGCTTGGTTGCCCGCCATATCGATAAGTGGTTTGAAAGAGGTAATTAGGGGAGAAGGGAAATGAAATTGATTTTAGAGAATGGTTTGTGGTGTATGAAGAAAGGTATGGTGGGTATTTATAGGAAAAAAAAATTGGAAGTTGGAAAGGAAGTGGTTGAAAAGTAAATAAATGTGGGTAAATGTGAATAAATGGGGAAGGTAAGAAGGTGAAGTGGTGTAGCGGTCGTCTCCCAACGGTTAGTAACGTTAACAAGGTCAGACGGTGTCACGCTCGTGACAGGGGCGTTACGGGCGTCACAGGCACTTGGCGTGACGTCCGTGATAGATCGTGTGACGCTCGTCACACAGTCTTTCTGGCACGTTACTGCTTGCGTTCTTTATAATAATTATAGTAATTTATTTTTATTATTTTGTTTTGCTTCAGTTTATTTTATTTGGCTATTGTGATACTTTAAATTGCCTTGCATGCTATTCTACTTTCCATAATATATATATCTTTAATAAGTTATGTAGGTAGCATACAGTAGAGAGCATTATTGCTAGATATTGCATAATTCATAGTAAAGTAAAATAAATCAATAGCTTCATAAAATAATCATAATGTAACATTGGAGGAGAAAACAACAAAAAAATGCGAAAGAGAAACAAATACGAACATAATTTGAAATAACATTAAATAATAAAACTAAATAACTAAGAAAAACAACTTCTACCCATCTGCACGATCTCTGGCCGGAGGAGCAAAGGAGTTAACACGGTATAGCAATTCGTGAAACTGATTTGTCATACTGTTCATGTATCCCAGAAATTCTTGTCCCATGTTAGCTAACTCTTCTCTGAGGGCGTCTTGTTCTGACATCAAAGCTTGAATGGTGGTGTTATAATCAGCTCCGGGCATAAGTCTAAGATCGGGTATCGCCGATTCTTCGGTCGGGGCAGGTTGAGGAGGAGGATCAATATCATAATAACCAGATGGTGTCTGAGGGTCAGATTCAGCATAAGGGATCTGGTCATCACAAATCTCATAGTCCTGTATGGATTCAGTAGATCTAGCTGGAGAGTGTGTTGTGTTCAGATTGTAGAGCCAGTTATTGCGGTTATGAACACTAGTCCTAGGACTAGGCAAGGTGAAAAGGCAAAGAACTTGGTTATTAATTATAAGCTTAAACTCTTCAGATCCTAGGTTTGCTATAAACATAGTGTTGAAGAGGAAGGGTATACTCATAATCGTAATGCCACAAAAAGGGCTTAAGTCAAGCATAGGCTGACGTAATCCGATAGCATTTCCAATCATGGTTATCAAACCGCCTATTCGAATTGGTGCTCGTTCATCTTGGATAAGGTGGTCAAAATTTGCCAACATAAAAGTGGCACCGTTTACTGGACGGTTCTGGGAAGCACAAAATATGATGAAGAGTTCATCACGTGAAACTGAGGTACTGTTTGGCTTCTTCCCAAATAAGGTGTGGGTCAGGATCTTATGGAAATAACGGAAGGTCGGGTTATGTATGTTTCCAGAGAGAAACTCATGTTCCTCGGGATCGTCATTTCCAGTCAAGCTTCCCCAAAAGTGTTCAAGTTCTCTATATTCAAAAAGTTCTTCTTGGCTCACTGTGAATGTATCAAGGGAGGTAGGGAAACCTAAAAGGTTGGTAAAGTCTTGAATATTAAATTGGTACTCCATGTTGAACATTCTGAACTGGATGAAACCTCTGCTTATTCCTTTTCCATGGCTGGGTAGGTAGATCAGGGAGCTAAGGAATTCTAGTGTTAGTCTTCGGTAAGTGACGAAATGTCTACGGATAGGAGAGGTTTCCCACCCTATCTGACTCAGCAAATACAGGACACTTTCTCTTAGTCCAAGGGCAGTCATTGCCCAGTCATCAGCATACAGACTAGTTAGTATCTCTCTCGTGGCTAGTTCCTCAAACTTTTGTTTCTGAGCTTTCCCTCTGAATTTGATACCCATACGATCAATTTGTCCCATCAGGTTAGTGTTAGCTAGAGAAAAGAAAAACAAGAGTTTTAGTCAGGATTTGGCCAAATGCCGAAAGAAGAAGAGAAAAGTTTTTAATAAATTAAAATAAATTAAGAATGAATACTAAACAAAATTTAAAAGAATAATTAAGGAAGAAATAAAAAAAATATAAATATTTGTGGGTTGTCTCCCACTAAGCGCTTTGTTTAATGTCGCAAGCTCGACATAAAAACTATCAATTATACTCTATAAATTCTAGAGGCATTTCGTCTAAGTGCAAGACTTGCGAATCTTCATTGTTTTCTGCATAGTTATAATGTTTTAGACGTTGCCCGTTTACGGTAAATGGTTCCATAGATTTGCCTTTAATTTCTACTGCTCCACTGGGAAAGACATTGGTGATATGAAAAGGACCTGACCATCTAGATCGTAGTTTTCCCGGAAACAACTTTAGCCTAGAGTTAAATAAAAGGACTGTATCACCTTGTTTGAAGATTTTCCTTGATATGCGCTTGTCATGCCATTGTTTTGTTCTTTCTTTGTAGATTCTGGCATTTTCGTAAGCGTCTCTTCTGAGTTCCTCTAATTCGCTTATATCAAGGATTCTCTTTTCGCCGGCGGCCTTATAGTTTAAATTTAGATTTTTAATAGCCCAATAGGCTTTATGTTCTAATTCTACCGGGAGGTGGCAGGATTTTCCATAAATGAGCTTAAATGGGGTTGTCCCTATGGGAGTTTTGTAAGCAGTTCGATAAGCCCATAAAGCTTCTGGTAATTTCAATGACCAGTCTTTCCTTGAGGTGGCGACTATTTTTTCTAATATTTGTTTAATCTCTCTGTTAGACACTTCCACTTACCCACTGGTTTGAGGGTGGTAAGGTGTCGCAACTCTATGCCTTACGCCATACTTAAACAGTAGTTTTTTGAGTACCTTGGATATGAAATGCGATCCACCATCACTGACTACTATTCTTGGGACACCAAATCTTGGAAATATTATATTCTTAAAGAGTCTAGTTACTACTCGTGTGTCGTTTGTTGGAGAAGCTATAGCTCTAATCCATTTTGATACGTAGTCAACTGCCACGAGTATGTATTTGTTACCGAAAGAGGATGGAAAAGGTCCCATGAAGTCTATCCCCCACACGTCGAAAATCTCTACTTCCAAAACGCCCTTTTGTGGCATCTCGTCACGTCTAGATATGTTTCCTGTGCGTTGACATCTATCACATTTCTTAATAGCCGCATGCACATCCTTCCATATATTTGGCCAATAAAAACCGGCTTGTAGGATTTTAGAGCAGGTCTTGGATATAATTGCATGTCCACCATAAGGAACGGAGTGACAGTGTTGGATGATATTTTCTACCTCTTCTTCGGGTATACACCGACGGAAAATACCATCAGGGCCTCTTTTAAAGAGTAAGGGGTCATCCCAGTAATAGTGTTTTATGTCATAGAAGAATCGTTTCTTCTGCTGGTAGGATAAAGTAGGTGGAACTATTCCGGCAGCTAAATAATTGACGAGATCAGCGTACCATGGTGTAACAGATATAGCTAAGGTGGTTTCTACCTGTTTATCAGCGTTATTTTCTCCCAAAGTAGCTATAAGTTTATCGTACGAGAAATCATCGTTAATTGATGTTCTTTCCGGTTCAAGGTTCTCAAGTCTAGAAAGGTGATCTGCTACTACGTTTTCAGTTCCTTTCTTGTCTTTGATTTCTAAATCGAACTCTTGTAGCAACAGGATCCACCTTAGGAGTCTAGGTTTAGCATCCTTTTTTGTTAAGAGGTATTTGATAGCAGCGTGGTCAGTGTAAATGATTATTTTGGCTCCGACCAAGTAAGAACGAAATTTATCTAGCGCAAATACTACTGCTAGAAGTTCCTTCTCGGTCGTGGCATAATTCATTTGTGCTTCATCTAGAGTTCTACTTGCGTAATATATAACGTGAAGCTTTTTATCCTTTCGTTGTCCTAAAACAGCACCTACAGCGTAATCACTGGCATCACACATTATTTCGAATGGTTCATTCCAATCTGGTGTCTGCATTATGGGTGCGGAGATCAATGCTTGTTTAAGCGTTTGAAATGCTTCTAAACATTTATTGTCGAATATGAATTCAGCATCCTTCATCAATAGCCCAGTTAAAGGTTTAGTTATTTTAGAGAAGTCTTTAATGAATCGTCGGTAAAAACCGGCATGTCCTAAGAAGCTTCGTACTTCTCTCACAGTTTTCGGGGGTTGAAGGTTTTCGATTACCTCTATTTTGGCTTTGTCTACTTCAATTCCTCTGTTCGAGATGATGTGTCCTAAAACAATTCCTTCTTGTACCATGAAGTGGCATTTTTCCCAATTAAGTACTAGGTTTACTTTTACACATCGCTCTAGAACTCTTTCTAGGTTTTCAAGGCATTCTTCAAAGCTTTGTCCGCATACGGAAAAGTCATCCATAAATACTTCCATGATGTTTTCGAGAAAATCGGTGAATATTGCCATCATGCACCTTTGGAAGGTTGCAGGAGCATTACACAAGCCAAACGGCATTCGTCTATAAGCGAAGGTACCAAAAGGACACGTGAACGTTGTCTTTTCTTGGTCATCAGGATGAATTGGTATTTGAAAGAAGCCTGAGTAACCGTCTAGATAGCAGAAATGAGAATGTTTTGCTAATCTTTCTAACATCTGGTCAATGAATGGTAAAGGGAAATGATCTTTTCGGGTTGCTTTGTTTAGTTTCCTATAGTCAATGCACATTCTCCATCCCGATTCGATTCGTTTGGTTATAGTTTCTCCTTTTTCATTTTCAATAACTGTTATACCTCCTTTCTTTGGTACTACGTGTACAGGACTAACCCATTTGCTATCAGATATAGGATATATGATACCTGCCTCTAATAACTTGGTTATTTCCTTCTTCACTACCTCACTCAGGATCGGGTTTAGTCTCCTCTGGTGTTCCCTAGAAGTTTTACAGTCTTCTTCTAGCATGATGCGGTGCATACAAATAGAAGGACTTATTCCTTTAAGATCGGTGACGTTGTATCCTAGTGCGGTTGGATACTTTCTTAAGATATGCAGGAGTTTTTCTGTTTCGAGTCTTCCTAAGTCTGCATTAACTATCACTCGTCGTTCAAGTTCTAAGTCTAGGAATTCATATCTCAGATTTTTGGGAAGTGTTTTCAGGTCTAGGGTTGGTTTCTTAAGGCATTGCGTAGGGTCCGGTGTTATTGCTAAACATTGGTTAAGTTTGTCTTCTACAAGATAGTCAGATGATTTGTCTTTTTCTAACTCTATTCCTTTTATGCATTCATCGATGATATCCATGAAGTAACATGTATCTTCTATTGCAGGTGCTTTCAAAAATTGGGAAAGAATGAACTCAATTTTCTCTTCTCCTACTTCGAAAGTGAGTCGTCCTCGTTTTACGTCTATGATCGCACCGGCAGTTGCTAAGAACGGTCTTCCCAGTATAATGGGTGTAACTTCATCTTCTCTAATGTCCATAATTATAAAATCAGTTGGAACGATCTGCTAGTTGCACAGACATTTTGGTTGGTCTTAATTCTCCCATTTCCAGTTTCTTACATATGGATAAAGGCATAACACTAATACCGGCTCCTAAATCGCATAAGGCTTTGTCGATGACAAATTTTCCTATGTGACAGGGTATAGAGAAACTACCCGGGTCTTTGAGTTTAGGAGGCATATTATGGATTATAGCGCTACATTCAGCAGTGAGTGTAACGGTTTCGCTATCTTCAAGTTTCCTTTTATTAGAAAGAATTTCTTTTAAGAACTTGGCATATGAGGGCATCTGCGTAATAACTTCTGTAAACGGAATTGTGACGTTTAATTGTTTTAGTAGGTCAACAAATTTTTTAAATTGGCCCGCATCTTTGGTTTTAATAAGCCTTTGAGGGTAAGGGATAGGTGGTTTATAAGGTGGTGGAGGTACATAAGGTTCCTTCTTTTCTACGGTTTCCTTATTACTCTCTTCCTTTTCCTTAGGTTTATTTTCTTCCTCAGTTGACTTTTTAGAGTTTTGGTTTTCTATCCTTGGGTCAGACGGTCCTTCCACTTCCGTTCCACTTCTTAGTATGATTGCGTGACCGTGGCTTCTTGGGTTAGGTTGGGGCTGTCCAGGAAATGTACCAGTTGGGGCAGCAGTAGGCGCTTGTTGTTGAGCTACTTGTGATATTTGCGTTTCCAGCATTTTGTTATGGGTAGCCAGGGCATCTACTTTACTTGCTAGTTGTTTAATTTGTTCGCCAGTGTGTACATTCTGGTTTAAGAAATCTTTATTGGTTTGCTGTTGAGAAGCTATAAAGTTTTCCATCATGATTTCCAAGTTGGATTTTCTAGGGGCGTTATTGTTAGGTGTAGATGGGATTGGCTTTTGATATCCCGGAGGTATAGCTGGGGCTTGATTCGGAGATTGTCCAGGTGCGCATAAAGCATTATTACTCTTATATGAAAAATTTGGATGATTCTTCCAATTTGAGTCATAGGTATGCGAGTAGGGGCTTCCTTGAGCATAGTTTACTTGCTCCGCTTGGATTCCTGTTAGGAGTTGACAATCTGCAGGAGTGTGACCTTGGATTCCACAGACTTCGCAATTCTGAGTTATGGCAACCACGGTGGCTGGAGGTGATACATTTAAACTTTCAATTTTCTGGACCAGAGCATCCACTTTTGCGTTAACATGATCAAGGTTACTTATCTCGTACATGCCAGTTTTCGTTTGAGGTTTTTCTACCATTGTTCGTCCGCTTCCCCACTGATAGTGGTTTTGAGCCATGCTTTCGATAAGTTGGTAAGCATCAGCATAAGGTTTGTTCATTAGTGCACCACCTGCGGCGGCGTCTATTGTTAACCTCGTGTTGTACAAGAGACCATTATAGAAGGTATGAATTACTAACCAGTCCTTTAAACCATGGTGTGGACAAAGTCTCATCATGTCTTTGTATCTTTCCCATGCTTCGAAAAGAGACTCGTTATCTTTCTGTTTAAATCCATTTATCTGGGCTCTTAACATAGCTGTTTTGCTCGGCGGAAAATATCGGGCAAGAAAGACTTTCTTTAACTCGTTCCATGTGGTGACTGAGTTGGAAGGAAGAGACTGGAGCCATCTTCTAGCGCTATCTCTTAACGAGAAAGGAAAAAGACGAAGTCGAATTGCCTCTGAAGTGACACCGTCAGCTTTAACAGTATCAGCGTATTGGACAAATACGGATAAATGAAGGTTTGGATCCTCGGTAGGATTTCCAGAGAATTGGTTCTGTTGCACTGCCTGCAACAATGAAGGTTTAAGTTCGAAGTTGTTTGCTTCGATTGCGGGTGGAGCAATACTCGAATGCGGCTCATCTTGCGATGGAGCGGCGTAATCTCGAAGAGCACAAGCTGGTTCTGCCATCTCGGGTATCGGCGAAGGAAGAAGATTTTTGAGATCAGGAAGTTCGACAGGAGGGAGATTGTTTGCAGCACGATATTCCCGAATTCGTCGTAAGACTCGGAGATATAGTTCGATATCGTTGATTCGTAAGTAGAACGACTCGTCTTGTGAGCGAGTATGTGGCATACAAATCAACGAAAGAAAGAAAAGAAAAGAAAAATAAGCCTTAGTCTCTACAGCATAACAGAAGAGTTACGATATTGACTAAATAAAAGTCCCCGGCAACGGCGCCAAAAACTTGATCGCGACTTTATGAGTCGAATTTGGGGTACAAACTGCAAGTGCACAGTTCTATCGCGTAGTTTTAAAAGATATTGATCCCACAGGGACTTATGAATCGATATACCGCTTTCTAAGGTTACTTCGTAAAGCTAAGGCGGGTAATACTTTGATTTTTTGGGGAAAAGTTAAAACTAAAAATAGGATCTAAATTAAATATCAACTAAATGGATATCGGTATGCAGTTCGTCGTAATTAGGGAATCAATTCTTCGTTGGTTTCTTGGTTTTAAAATAAATCTTTTCAGTTGTCACTATTGATTAAAAGTCTTATCTCAAACTCTCGCTCTGTTGAATAAACTATGATTTTATATTAACGTAGTTGTCACTTATTAGTTAAGTCAAAAACCACTTTTTGAAAACAATAGAATCCGTAGAAACTCTTTTTAAGAAAACACTAATCGTTTAAACACCCTTGTCTCAAACTCTCGCTCTGTTGACTTAGGTTATATAATTAAATTCAAATGCTTAACTCTCGTCCTCACATTCAACCTTTAAAAATACTTTTTGAAAAAGATTAGAATTTAATTAACTCTAAAAATTGCTCTCGCCCTGATCTAGAATTAATGTCCAATTTACACTGTCCAGTCAAAAACTCAAACTCTCGTTCTATTGATTTTAACTTCTTTATGTCTTTTACTTTCGTACAAAAACCTTGTTATTAAACCTGTAAATTGAGACCGTGAAAAGAGTGATTTTAATTTTAAACTTAATTAAACCAACTTAGTTTTGATTCCTTCATTTCACTTACTCTACATACCGATACCTAAATAAATTAGCCAGACATGCTAAACAGATCTAAATAATTATCATGCATAAACAAATTCATCTCAGGCAAATAATATAAATCAACAATAAAGCAGGGCATATATAAATTCAAACAATAATTAAAGAACCTGAGTAATTAATAGCAGTCTTGAACATCCACCACAGACCGGTTGGATTTGTTCTTGAATTCTTCAATCAGACAGAAAAATAAAAGTGAAGGAATAAAAATCTAGGGTCTAACGTAAGGTTAGATCTAGTGAAAGGTACACAATAGTTTCCGGTGTAGAAATTATTGTGCGAAAAATTAATTAATTGCTGGAAAAGAAAATAGAAATTGCCCAGGAAAAAATATAAAGATTGTAAAAATAATGCTGTAAAATATGTTTGCACTGCTGGAAGAGAAAAAGCGCGAAAAAAAGAAATGGCGAACGGCGAAGAAGAGAGACGTAGGGTTTGCCAAAAAACTACTATTTATATTGGTCACTTGTTGTAACTGTTTCCAAAGGTCTTCCGTGTAAAGAGTCTTCACGTTGCAAATGGTCAAGCGTAACAATAGGCCTCAACGTCTTTGTTGTGCTTCTGAAGCCAAAAATATAGGGGAATGGTGTGACGTCCGTCACACCATGTGTTACGCTCGTAACACAAGTAGACATGGCGTGACGCTCGTCACAGGCGCAGCGCCTGTGCTTTTGGGCTGGGCTTTGGCTTGGTGGAATTTGCTTCTTTTCATTTCTTTTTGCACCTCCTTTTCTTCCTTTTTCACTTGTGCTTCAAATAAGCTACCTGAGATAAATAGAAAGAAAATACCGAGTAATATCGAATAAAATGAAGCAAATTGAAGTAAATAATAATATAATTTAATTAAATCGAGTCCTAGAATGTGATATTATTTCATGTTATCAGACTCCCTCACCTCCTTTGAAGAATGGTTCATCTTCCCCTGACTAGGCCAGCGTTGAACCGTGTTGTTATGCGCCCCCCTTTCGATCCATTTTACCATTTTGCCATGTTAGCCCATTTGACATTTAGTTTATTGCTGGTCTCATTTCCCTCATTTTATTTTTTGCACCCCTAATGCCCATTAATTTCATTTTCTCTTTTTTTAATTTGTTTTATTTTTATTCCATTTGTTATTATTATGTTTTGGCTAATTAAAAAAATAAAAAATTTAATAATTAAAATCAATATTTTTCAAATAACAAAAATATTGATCAACATTAAGAACTTTCAAAAATTAAAATTCAAACTCCGTTTATCCAATTCAAATGTTTTTCAAACACGAACCGAAACGTTTAATCGCTATCAAACTTGTTATTAAACTTAAGCGCTTCGCTAAAATCTTTTCTCAATAAGAATGGTCAGGATGACCACTTAAAATAATCATAAATGTCTAATTGATGTGACGTGTACATGTTAGTCGAACAATGTCGAAAAGTTACAAAAAATGTCACCCTTCTTCCATCTGAGACACATGATCAAAAGTGACTTTTTTAGGAGGCATCTGATAGTCGGGAATTTCTAGTTGGAGAACAATACGCAAAGAATGTTAAGTTGAGGAAATACTAAGTGCTAGTGTTTATTGACAAGCTTCAACATGAACAAACACATTGATTGGAATATTTTGACTAAGCGTGATGAACATAGTTTGGAATAATCTCAAGAACATATCTGGCTGATATTTTGATACCATGTCGAAGTTGAAGAATTCGACAGACGTCAGGGACTTAGGATATTTTAGAATCCAAAGACTTGAAATAAGTTGTCTCAACACTAGAGTTTTTCACAAACTACCTTCGACAAGAAGACAATTATATGCTTGGAGCAGTTACAAATGTGGGATAATGGTTTTCATCATTTTACAAGTTCTGACCACGTGGAGGTACTTCAAAATACTGAAGTGCATTTTCTTGATACTTGTCCATTTTCTAGGGACAAATTGTCAGAGACATATATCTTTAGATTAATATAAATAGCAGGCTCATGCAGTGTAATCAAGGTCACAAAGTTCATATATTTCTCTATAGAACTGAAGTACCCGATTCAAAGAGCGAAACAATTTGTGAGAAACATGTATGAGTTTGTATCCCTTTCTTTAATTATCTTCATGTTTCCCTAATTGAAACATTTTTCTTTAATTTCCATTTACTGGAATTTCTGTTTAATGTCATTTATTGCACTTTTCGTTTATTATCTTGATCCAAGATTTTTTGCTATTAAATTTTATGTTTGTTTTGTCTACGTACAGACATTCAAATTCAATTGCACATATTGCTTCTGAGATTTCCCGAGTTAATTTCATAAGTGAACTAAACTTGCGATTGTTTACTAAAAAAACCCACAAACATCCCTGTAGTTCTTGTGCTTGCAAGCTTGGTCAAGATGCCTCCCTTAGTGTTATGCTCCATCAAGATAAGCATGATCTAGTGTAACCTGAACCTAGTTAACTTCTCTATGGTTCAGGCGACATAATTGTGTAGCAACAATGTGTTTCTCCCTAGACTTGGGATAAAACCAATTTTGAGTTTGTTCATAACTTGACCTCTTATACCCCCATCTTTGACGCCAAAGTGAGACTCGCGATAAAGGCCTTATATTTTATATGGTTGTTAGTAGTGGTGGACTCGAAATGTAAGGATACTTTAATAGTCGACCCGATTTTGCTTTCCAAAAGGAGGTCGGCATCATTTCTCTTACTGCTATAAGACCCATCAGTGAACATGATCCATGTTGCACTTGGCTCCGGAGTGACCAGTGTCATTTATGCTAAGAAGTTTGGAAACATTTAAGTCTTTAGTGCCTTCTTTGGGTTGAAGGAGATGCCAAATTTGGAGATATCAACATACCACTTTTCCATCCGTCCTATGAGATACGATATGTATGGAACCTGTTTAAAGGGTAATTCGGTCCAGATAAAGATGATGTACGTCGGGAAGTA
Source organism: Lathyrus oleraceus (assembly GCF_024323335.1). Classification (NCBI taxonomy): domain Eukaryota; kingdom Viridiplantae; phylum Streptophyta; class Magnoliopsida; order Fabales; family Fabaceae; genus Lathyrus; species Lathyrus oleraceus. The sequence goes on along the minus strand of NC_066583.1, from coordinate 149,951,353 downwards.
GCATCGTGACTTTTACAAGGTAGTTACTAGTGCTAATGTGTTCTTATCTATCTTCTGGTAGAGGAATAAGGTTTCCTCTGTCACTAGTCTGGACAAAAATGACGGGGTACTTTTAGTGACATGAATGCTTGTTCGCATTCCAGGGTCCAATCGAAGCATGTTTATTTATTCAATAATCTATAGAATAACAAAGTGTCTATTTATGGTTGTGAGCATCCCATTTAAATTTATTATCCCTTTCTTCATCGTCGAAGCCTCTATTTTGATTAGCACTTCGCATTTTGTCTGAGTTACCTTTTATGCCTCTCATCGTTAAGTAAAAACCCAATAATGTTTTGGCTATAACCCCAAGGTGGGTTACTCAGGATTAAGCCTCATATTACATTGATGGATTTGTATGAAAATATTGGCGAGATATTCGTCGTGTTTTTCTTTTTTTCTTGATTTTACGATCATGTTATCCATGTATACCTTTAGTGTTTTGCTGATCTTTGTTTCGAAGATCTTATTCATCATTTTCTGTATATTGCGTATATGTTCTTCAAGCCGAAAGGGCATGACACTGTATCGTTAGTTGGTACATTCACTCATGAAAGCAATTTTGTCTCTGTCCTCTTTGTGCATATGGATTTCGTTATATTTGAAGTACATCTATGTACTTGCTAAAATAGGGCTGAGATATTTATAGAAACCATTGTGTTTGGGGCTTAGTCGAAACTGCTTCTATGAGTGTGGGAAAGTGATAATTAATCTCATATTATTTAAGGTAATTTGATTAGTCCTTCCTTGACTCCCCTCACCGTTGTAGACTAGTACATGTCACCTACATGCTTCAGTGGAAAGGTGATCAGTTTGGGAAATTAGCGCCACATCTAAACGATGGGTGCTCAATCTAATAAACGGGCGATCAAAAAGTTGTTATGGATGATGTGAAATGTCGTCCCCCTTCCACATCACCCCTTATGGACCTATAAAAATAAATACATATTTCTTCAAGCACGAGAGCTTGCAAAAGACAAATTGATTTAGTATTGCTTTTCTCTCCTTATCTGGATGAGTCCCTCATGTATGCCTAAGGTGATTCCCTCGTGTATAGGGCAATCCCCATAGACATAATATGGGATACACCATCAGGTGTCAATGAGGTGAATAATCATGAGTCTGTTGAGGCAAATCCCCAAACGTCATTCATGGTGAAAACAATGCATATTAAATGCGATTAATGATGATTTATCTTTGGGATTCCAAATTGATCTTAATCTCTAACACACATCAAAAGTGTGTAGAGCCTTTTGCATATAATGGGAAACCTAGGGACATAGCCTTGATTACACCTAATAGTCCTCACACCTCTATAAAAGGGGTCCAACCCTAACTCTTTAACCTTTTTGCACACTTTCAACCAAATTTTTGGAGAGCCTCCTAAATATCCTTCATTTGTTCTTAAACCCTTTCAAGCTCAATTCCCTTTTTTACAAGTACAAGTTCATTACTATTTTTTATCCTTTTCCCTTTTATGGCGATAATTATAGATTTTGACGAGAAGGGAAACCTAGTAGAGCCCTCGACCCGCGATGAGCGCATAACTCCATGGAGCTACTAATATAGAAACACCAAATGTCACAATAGGATAATCGAATGTAAATTAGTGGAAATAGGCATGTTTGGTAGTTAGGATAGTTCAATTGGACCTAATAGTGGTATAAGTGATGGTAATGCTAATGACTCATTTTCCCTTCTATTTTCTCAAGAAACAAGGAGCTAATGGTCACCTCTGATACTGAGTACAAGGACATCAGAGATATTGAGTACCATTCCTCACTAAAGAGAGGATAAGCTCCTTTGAGAAACACATCAACCTTTTCTCTTTAGGTGAGGAGGAAGAAGTCATCATAGAGACGTGTTCCTCAATGGAGAGGGTTAATACGGCTGCTTTGGGTGATTCTCCATGCCCCTACTTCTACTTTTACCTCCTCATCGTATGTGACTTAGGGGTCCTAATATTATTTTCTTCATTTGAGGCAGACGTTTTAAAGGTGATCAATGTCTCCCTATCCCATATCACGCCCAAAGACTATAACTTTATTCAACAATTCAAGACCATATGTTGGCGACTGAGGGTATCATTTTATACGAATGTTATTATCTTTCTACAAAATCAATACATACATTATAAGAGGTGGGGTTACCCTGAGTGTCCTGCCTAGAGGTCTTTGTTCATACCATATTCAAATTGTCATACCCTGATTTTGACCCTGAATTTTTTTTTCATCAATCAGTCACTTGAATTTCTCCTCATGAACATTTCACGTTTAAACTCTTCACTTCATGTTGAAAGATCTTTTATTCATTCATGCTACAATCATTTCATTCATGCATGATTAAAATAAATTCCACATGTTCCTCTACACACATTCATATCCTCCATTTCATGTTCATATTTCTGCATTTCATATTCGAAATGTTTATTCATACTTCTTCATTCACATTGGAAAACTTTTCATTTTCATATTCAAGAAATTCCACATATTCATTCATTCATTCAATTATAATCATCCATTTACATGGCATGTGGATAAAGTATCCCATCATATGAATACTTGGAAGTTCTAAGGTAAATTACGACTATGTCTCGCTACAAGGACACCAATTGTCATTCATTGCAAATCATAGATTATCCAAAAATATATATAATTTACAAAACTGGCACTAGTTTCACAACACAAGTTTACGAGCTGTCTTCCAGTTTTCTTCACAAGGAATGGATTATGGAGCAGTGGGATAATAATTACTACATCAGTGCCATAGCTGGAGCTTGTAATGGGTCCTCATTGTTTGTGATGTCAAAAGGGACCCAAAACATGCAACAATCCTATAAAGTCAGTGACTCATTTCCATTTAAGTGGATCAACAAAGAATGAAGAGAAGGATTTTTCGTCACTGCTATGGCCATTGCCGGCACTAGATGGGCAATTGTTATGTCTCGTGGAGTTGGATTCTCAGACCAGAAGAAAACCAACTGATGAATAACAAGAAACAGGTATATCCTACTGCTGCTATTAAGGGAGTTCCAGTGGCTAGAAGAGTGGTGGTGGCCCCTAAACCTGTTCAGAAGAAAGTCACTGCAAAACCAAAGCTTGTCGATGCAATTGATATGATAAGTTCAAAAGAGAGGGACGTTAGAAAAAAAAGAGAAAAAGCAGAACACGAGCCCAAGACGCAGCCTGAAAGATTTACCAAATAAAACGCATCAAAACGGCATTGCTAAAGATACAAAAGCAAGCCCCTGACGGCAACGCCGACGACGAGTAACACCGAAGCCGCTAGCCAAACGCTGTGGCAGGAAATCACAGAACACCCGAGCCAATTACCAATATACCAATCACCATGAAGTTGTCTTGCTGCAAATTGTTGCGCCTGCTAGGACAGATGTCTCTGAACATCAAAAGCTTACAAGCCAGGTGCATGAAATTGTTGGACGCATCAATGGAAGATTTGGAACACTTATTGTTGTCCCGATACACCATCTGGATCGGTCACTTGACTTTCATGCGTTACGTGCATCCTATGCAGTTACTGATGTAACACTTGTTGCATCATTAAGGTGCAGCACAATCCCTTGGTGCTGGTGCTATCTCGGTAAATCATCGGAGAAAGAAACAGTACATAATAGTGATGGTAAGGTTGGTGTTGGGCCTACAAACACAGAAGCTCCTGGCACTGGCAATGGCCATGGAAAAACTCATGTTTCGAATGCCAAGAGCATCAAAGGTCATAGAAAACCTAGTCAAAGTTTTATTGATGTGATTGAACTGCTGCTTGAACCTATATGCACTTGTGTTCCTCCCTTGAAGGACGACTACTACAAAATTCTTGTTATTGAGGAAGGTTTAGTTCCTGTGCCATTAATAGGTGTCGTAGCTTATAAGTCATACACCCCACGTGTGTAATTGAGACTGCATAAGTCACATAGTTCTTTACTCTTTGAAAAACAACACTTATGATAACCCTAAGGCCAGGTTCGGTTCGGATAATATCTGATGCACTTCGAGCTGCATCAGTAGCATCTGCAACGACTACCAATGTCAGCAATTCTTCATGCTTGCGTGAAAGTGAGTGTCGGCTTGAGGTCGTAAGGCTGGAGCAGTTGGTGAAAGTAATGTTCAAATTAATTGTTCTGACTCAGATCAAGGTGGATTAATTGAACTTGAGAAACTGTTAAAGCAGAAGACTTTCACCAGGTCTGAGATTGATCATTTGACAGCCCTTATGCAGTCAAGGACTGTAGAAGCACCTATTAGGGGAGGAAGAAGACTCAAAGTGAGTTCTAACATAAGTTCATGAATGCCAAAGTGCTTCACCCATGCTACCGTCGGTAACCGTATACCGCACCAAACCGCCACCGCCGTTTAAACTTCCAGTTCAGTTCAGGATAATGTTAATATGAAGAACTGTTGGTTTTTCAAAAACAATTTTAACGGTGTGTCGGAGGAGATTCTTGGTGATGTTGTTGTTTTGTTTATTTTCCACTTGATGACGACGTGGAAACTGATGTTGTGGAACAAGATTGGAATGATCGATTCAAACACATTGAAGAGCCATCTCTTGGTGTTTTCTCAGTACCATCGTTTGATTTGTGCGGCGAAACTCAAAATGAGAAACCAAATCTTGTGAACAATTTCTCTACTTCTGAACTTTCTGATATTTGATCAAAGAAATATTGTTAATTCGAGCTTAAAAAGACTGTTGGAGCTAAATATGGCAAAAGCTGGATGCAAATCCATAACAGTGCTAGGTGTGGACTTTATGTCGGAAAATGTGCGCGCCATCCTTGATCAAGTCGGTTTCAATGAGGTCGATGTTTATAGAATGTTAAATGAGCGTATTGGTTGTTCACTGGCTGATGTTGCAGCTACCTCTACTTATATGGAGTATCTTGAGCCAGCTTCTAGGTTTACTTCTTTGCATGTCATATACATTAACACTAAGTCAGAGACAAAGGCATATGCTCATGAGCTTGTGCCAACAATAACCTGTACCTCATCAAACGTTATCCAGACTATTCTACAGGCATTTGCCCAAGTGCCAGATTTGAGCATATATTATGGGCCTGATTCTTACATGGGTGCAAATATTGTAGAATTGTTCCAACAGATGACAGTAATGACCGATGAAGAGATTGCTGTGATACATCCTGAGCACAATGTAGACTCTATTAAATCCTTACTATTAGAATTCATAGTAGTGAAGAACTTTTCATTATCTGTTATAACAGAATTCTGTTATGAGTGCTTTTCAAACAGTAGCACACAGTTGCATTTATAGTAGCAACTGTGTGACCTGCTACAGCAGGTTACCTGTTGCTGAGACTTGACACATGTCAGTCATTACAAGGTAAACTAGACTTAACCTCTCTCTCTTAGTTATACTCTAATACCCCCCCCCCACAAACTCAAGGGGAGCTACTGTTAGCAACTCTGAGTTTGTGCCGAAGTTCCAGGAACTTTGTAGAAGAAAGAGGCTTAGTGAGGGCATCCGCAATTTGATCCACACCAGGAATGTGAGCAACTCTGATTTGCTTTGCAATAACCTTTTCTCGAACAAAAAAGAGATCAATCTCCATATGTTTAGTTCGCGAGTGCATGATGGGATTATGTGCCAGCATCACTGCAGATTGATTGTCACAGAGCACCAAGGGCTGTTGAGTAGAAACACACAGTTCAGATAATAAAGTCTGAAGCCACAGTAGGTCAGCAGTGGCTTGAGCTAAGCTTCGATACTCAGCTTCTGTGCTGGACCTAGCAACTACAGGTTGCTTTTTAGACCACCAAGAGACCAAGTTGCCTCCAAAATAAATGGCTGCACCAGAGGTGCTTCTTCGGTCATCTGGGTCAGAGGCCCAGTCAGCATCACAAAAGACTTGAAGAGAGGGAGGACTAGAGGAAGTGTAAGGGGATAGATGAAGCCCATACTGAATAGTTCCCTGGAGGTACCGTAGAATTCGTTTGACAGCAACCCAGTGTGATTCTAGAGGATGAGACATAAATTGACAAACTTTATTGACTGCATAGGCAATATCAGGCCTGGTAATAGTGGCATATTGGAGGGCACCAACAACAGACCTGTACATGTATGGATCAGCAAGGGCAGGTGACCCAAGTTTGGTGAGTTTACAAGAGGACTGCATAGGAGTGGTTACAGAACTAGAGCCAGCCATGTTAGTTCTCTGCAGTAAATCTCTAACATATTTGGTTTGAGTGAGAAACATGGATCCTTGAGCAGAAGGCTTGACTTCAATGCCAAGAAAATAATCCAAATTACCAAGATGTTTGAGGGAAAAATCAGAGTTGAGTTTGTTGATAATGGAGGTGAGCAGAGTAGTATTGTTGCTAGTGATGATTATATCATCAACATATACTAACAAGTAAACAGTGCTGCCATGGGAGGCAAAGATGAACAAGGAGGGATCACATTTGCTGGGTTTAAATTGCAACTTGAGCAGGGCTGCCTGTAGTCTTTCAAACCATTGTCTAGGGGCCTGTTTTAAGCCATAAAGAGCTTTGTGTAGCCGGCACACCAGAGAAGAATCAGAGGTAATAAAGCCTGGGGGTTGATCCATATACACCTCTTCATGGAGCAGCCCATTGAGGAAGGCATTATTAACATCAAGCTGCTGGATTGACCACTTATGTGTGAGAGCCATGGTGAGGATGAGTCTGATGGTTACTGGTTTTACCACAGGGGAGAAGGTCTCATTGAAATCAAAACCCTGTTTCTGGTGAAAGCCTTTGGCTACCAGGCGTGCCTTATACCTGCTGATTGAGCCATCGGGATTTTCCTTGATGCGAAAAACCCATTTGCAACCAATAGACTGCCTGTTGGGAGGAAGAGGGACCAGAGACCAAGTGTTATTTTTACACAATGCATCAAATTCAGACTGCATAGCAGCTTTCCAATTATCATCAGTGAGAGCTTGTTTGACAGATTTGGGCTCAGTGTGAGTGAGTAACAAAGTGAAATGCTGTCTAGGTTGAATAAACCCTGATTTAGCCCTGGTTTGCATAGGGTGTTGGTTAACAGGTTTGGAGTTAATAGGTACAGCATTTGTGGGGAGTGAGGGTGGTGTGAGAGGCAAAGGAGACACTGCAGGTGCAGGAGTGGACTCAGGAGAGCTGACGGACTGCCTTGGAGAGGTAGTAGAGGCAGGTGAGATGTCTACAGCAGGGGAAAAGGGCACTGCTGTCAGAGGAACAGGTTTAGGCAGAGAAACAGTAGAGAAAAGTGACTCTAAGGAAGATGCACAATGTTGTGTGGCAGGGCTGTTACCACTGCTGGTAGGAGGGCTAGGCGGTGAAAACAGTTCAACGTAAGGAAACCTGGACTCATTAAAAAGCACATCCTTGGAAATGTATAATTTTCCACAGGGAGAAAGACACTTGTACCCCTTGTGAGAAGTGGAATAACCCAAAAACAAGCACTCTTGAGACCTAAAATCCAGTTTGTGGGAATGATAAGGTCTCAATAAAGGAAAACAGGCACAACCAAATACTCTCAAGAATTTGTAGTCAGGTGTAGTGTGAAACAACATAGAATAGGGTACTTGAAATTGAATGGCTGCAGAGGGAAGCCTATTGATAAGAAAAACAGCAGTTGGAAAAGCATAATCCCAGTAGGTCAGAGGTAAGGATGCTTGACTCAACAGTGTTAAACCTAAATCCACAATATGCCTGTGCTTTCTTTCCACCACACCATTTTGGTGATGTGTGTGAGGACAAATAACTCTGTGGACTATGCCCAAGTCAGTCAAAAATTTGTTAAAAGGACGAAATTCCCCACCCCAATCAGTCTGAACAGCTTTAATGGAAAAGCCAAGTTGCAGTTCAACAAGAGACTTAAACTGTTTAAAAACACCAAGAGCTTCAGCTTTGGATTTCAGTAAGTATAGCCAAGTAAACTTGGAAAAAGCATCAACAAAGGATATATAATATGTGAACCCTTGTGTAGAGGGTTGAGGAGAAGGTCCCCATAAGTCACAGTAAACAAGTTCTAAAGGATGATTATAAGTGGTGTGTGAGGATGGTGAATGCAGTCTATGAGCCTTGCCCATACAACAGGCAGAACAGAAAAATTCATGAGTTTTATTGCTGAAAGAGAGATTACAATTTTGTAGCACCAACCTCAAAGTATTAACATTGGGGTGGCCTAATCTTAGATGCCAAACATTTGATAAGGAAGGGGAAATACTAACAGAATTAACAGAAGGTACAATTTTATTTGAAGAATCTAGAGACATGGCAGACTTGGAAACGTTAAGCAGACTTGGAAACTCATAGAGCCCATCAGAACCAACTTTACTAGCTAGCAGGACAGCATTAGAGACCTGACATTTCACAAAGCATGTATCAGCTGTGAAAAGAAAATAAACACGATTGTCACGACAAAACTGACTGACACTTATGAGATTTTTGGTGATTGAAGGCACATGTAATAGATTATTAAGAGTGAGAGGTGTGTGTGGATGATTTTGAGATAAAAATTGACTAGAACCAGCAGAATTAATAACCAAACCTTGACCATTGCCTATGTATATCTGTTCATGTCCCTCAAAAGGAGTAACTTGTTGCAAGTTATTGGCATCATTGGTGACATGATAGGAAGCACCTGAGTCAGGGTACCAAGAAGCAGCTGATGTAGAGGGAGCAGTATTGGCAATGAAGGTGCTTGGAGGAGGATAGGCACTTGATGACCTAGGTTGAGGAGCTTGAGGTCTAGTCCACACATTAGCAGGAAATTGACCATAAGGCACTGGAGGAACAAGCCATGGAGTTGCAGTGTAAGGATTGCTGGGATGAACAGTAGGTTGGAACTGTTGATTGAACCGATGCCAACAATTTAGAGCAGAATGTCCAACTTTGGAGCACACCTGACATTGAACATTGGAGTTTCTGCCACCTCTACCTTTTCCACGACCTCCTCTATTAGACCTACCACCTCTGAAACTAGAATATTCAGGTTCAACATAAGAAGGTGGCACCTGAGGGTTAGGAGAGTCAGTGCTGCCAGATTGAGGCGCCTCAGGGGAAGTAGATTGAGGCGCTGTGTGTGTAAGGTTTAGAGAGCCAAGATCAGGCACAGTTGATTTCTTGAACTTGTTTAGCCTTAGTTCATGAGCAGTGAGAAGAATCTCAACTTCATCCAAATCCATATCACCAAATTTACTTTCAACGACGGAAACAACAGAAGCATATTCACTGGGAAGTCCCTCAAGAATAACATCAATGTGATGTGAACTGGGAATAGGATCTCCAATGGAGGCTAAAGCATCCACAATCATACGAATCTTCAACAAATAATCAGATACAGATTGTGAATCAAGAGTTAGGGCACGCAATTCAACACGTAATTGACGAGCACGCGCACGAGTTTGTTTTTGAAAATAAGTGAACAAACGATCCCAGAGCTGATGCGAATGAGAGCATCCAAGCACTCGCGACAAAATTTCGCTCGAAAGTGTGGATTGAAGCCACGATAACAGTAACTGATCTTTCTGAAGCCAAATCGAGTACGCAGGATTGACCGTACCTTTACGACGAGCTTCGTCATCAACAAATTGAGGAGGAATGCGAGTGCAAACAACGAGATCTGTAAGACTATGAGCGTTGATGTACGGCTCCACCTGTTGACGCCATAGATGAAAGTTTTTCTCATCTAGTTTATGCGCGATTTTGAGAGAGAACTGAAGCCGACGCGAATCATCAGTCGCCGCCATGAGTGGCGAGGACGGTGGCGTAACGTGAGCGGAAGACGGCGATCCCGGAGAAGACGGCGATGCCATGGATCGATCCTAACTAACTGATACCATATTAGAATTCATAGTAGTGAAGAACTTTTCATTATCTGTTATAACAGAATTCTGTTATGAGTGCTTTTCAAACAGTAGCACACAGTTGCATTTATAGTAGCAACTGTGTGACCTGCTACAGCAGGTTACCTGTTGCTGAGACTTGACACATGTCAGTCATTACAAGGTAAACTAGACTTAACCTCTCTCTCTTAGTTATACTCTAGTACTTACTACCACGACTTTACTTTTATCAGGATGGATCATGCATTGTTCATCATCTATTTGGCCATGAAGTTGTGGATACGATAAAATAAATGTATTGTGATGCATTCCTTACTGCCCATCTTGGGTAGCACTCCCATCTACCTTCACCATCTTCAATTTTGGAGAGCAGAAAGTTGTAAAGAACTGGCAGCTAGTGTGTGTTTCTGTTGGTCTTTGGGCAGGGCTTATCATTGGATTTGTTACTGAATACTATACCAGCAATGCATACAACCCTGTGCAAGATGTTGCTGATTCCTGTAGGACTGGTGTTGCTACCAATGTTATCTTTGGTCTTGCCTTGGGATACAAGTCTGTTATCATTCCAATTTTTGCCATTTGCAATTAGTATTTTTGTAAGTTTCAGTTTTGCTGCCATGCATGTTGTTGTTGTTGCTGCACTTGGAATGTTGAGTACTATAGCAACCGGATTAGCCACCGATGCATACGGTCCAATCAGTAATAATGTCGGAGATATTGCCGAGATGGCTGGAATGAGTCACATAATTCGTGAGAGAACCGATGCTCTTGATGCTGCAGGAAACACAACTGCTTCCATTGGAAATGGGTTTGCTATCGGTCCTGCTAGCTTCTTTATCATTATATATAACACCTTTGTCTAGTTCTGGTGATCCTTTGGAAGAAATTGAATCTATTCCTCTAATGGCACGTTGGTATGTTGTATCTGGCCGTCAATATCTTATCCAAATAAAGGTTTTTGCACATGCTCATGGCACACACGAGATTTATATTACAGAGAGTGATGATGTTAAGGTTGATGATTACCAGTCGGATTATTGGAGAGCTGTGTTGGTTTCAATGATATCGCCTTAAAACATGGTTGGCGGAATACTAAAATCTTGAAAGCTTATTCTCCAGGACTTGGAAATTTGGCAGCTTCTGTGAACTATCTTGGTGGTGCCAATGACAAAAAGGAGACTATCACAGTTGTTCAAGAAATCATGGATGCTGAGATAAAGGTTGTAGGAGGTTGTGCAAAGGCAACAAGTGACTTCAAATGGTCGTCTTCAGACATATCTACTGCATCTGTCTCCGCTTCCGAAACTGTTGTTGGATCTCATCTTCAAGCTGCGGTGACAATGAAAACAACGAATGGTGCGTTCTTCTACAGATGTGATGCCTTCAATTCTTGGATAAAGTGGAAGGCTGGAAGTGAGTCTTTTGTAATTGTCAATGCATCTCAGGAATTGTCATACTTGGAAACAAGTGCCAAATAGTCAGGTTCATCCATCAGATGATGGTTTTCCCTATTCTTGGACTTACACACATGCTTCTAATATTGGTCAAGCTTTAATTCATGCCATACTTTCTAAGGAATATCACCGATTCAGTAATGGTCTTGTTGTCTTAAAAATCTTCTTTACGTATTGCGGCATATCTACCCTTTATCGTCAGCCAGGCAGGTGATGGAAACCACTTTGGTGGTTATTGGTTTGACTTGGCTCAAGCCGAAAATAATAAGAAATGGCATAACTTGGAGGAGCTATATCGTGCCCCTGGGACAAATTTAGACTTATTACTTGTTGGTGACCTGAACCATGAACAACATTGTTATGTCTGCAGTTGAACTTATTTATTGTTATGCTAAATGCTTGGCTCTGCATGGAAAAGATTCAGGAGTTCACAGTGTAGCACCTGCTGTTGAATTACTCAAGAAGCTTCTTTTTTTTCGTCCGGTGAAGCTATTCAGACTGCTAGCAGTTTGGCCATATCTTCGAGATTGCTTCAGGTCCCTTTTCCAAAACACACATTGTTAGCTGCAGATGATGGTGTTGAGGGCGTAGTTCCAGTTCCTGGCTCATCTGACACAAGTGCTAGAAATAACCAGGTCATGGTTGAAGAAGACACTATCGCTTCATCTGTTCAATATTGTTGTGATGGTTGTTCTACTGTATCTATACTTAGGCGAAGGTGGCACTGCATTATTTATCCTGATTTTGATTTGTGCGAGGCTTGCTTTGAAGTACTAAATTGATTTCCTCCACCACACACTAGAGATCATCCTATGATAGCAATTCCAGTTGAAGTGGACTCAGTGAGAGATGGCAATGAATTTCACTTCACACCTGATGACATAAGTAGCACATTCAAGGTTGCAAAATTTGAAGACATGCCAAGACCAAAACCGTGTCAAGCTGCCACAACAACACCACATAAAATCAGTTCAATTCCAAAAAAGTGAAAGCACATATTTCATTCAAATGAGTTTACAGTGGTGAAACCTTCTTACCAACAGTAAAGTTTTCAAAATGAAGAGAATTGAGAAGGGGACCACAAGCTGGAATAAGGACAAAATTCAAAACCTCTCCTAGTACAGACACTTCCCACTACTCTGAGGAAACACAGCAACACAGCAGAGAGGAGATGAGTCATATATAAGAGAGACCACTGTTCATGGAGAAGGGAGCCGGAAAAACCCTAAAGTTTGGATATCCGCCACTGTTCACCCATAAGGAAGAGAGAATTCTGAAAAACACAAAAGCGTCGTTACTGTTCACTGAGAGAAAGAGGAGTTGACGGCAAGGAGAAGAGAAAACCATAGTTTTTCTTGGTGGTGAAGAGCGGACAAGAAGATCAAAACCGGTTCAGGTGAAACGCTTATTCACATTCGTCTATCGAACTCGCCGCAACCGGTTAGCTTCCTTTCCGAGCTTTATTTCTATGTTTCGATTATGCTTTGAACTCCATGTTTGATTTAGCAACACCGCTACCTGTTTGTTTGTGATGTTAACTTGCTGTTAAAATTTTGATTTTCAAAATGGAAAGAAAACTGAGCTTTGGTCATTCGTCGTTACTATTTTCAACATGAGCATTGGTTATTCGTCGATACTATTTTCAACATGAGCTTTGGTTATTCGTCGTACTGTTTTCAACTTTGTGTTTTATTTAAAAGGTTTGGTGCGTCTTTTGTTATATTATGTATTAGCGTTTCAAACTATATAACAAGGATGTTTATCTGGCTGGGTTGGTAAAGGAGTGTTTTGGCAAGCTTTTGGTCTTGGGTTCAATACCCATATATAGTATTCGTTTTCTTTAGCATTCATTTTTTCTTCTTCATGTTTATGTTTTATTATGATTTCTCCTACACTCATAGTTTCATTATCACTTAATAAGACAAAGTGGGTTTCCTTTAGTTTCATCATCCATTTAAACCCGCTTTAAGAATCTAAATCACCTGATTCTCGATTCAATGTCGAGCCCATTTCCATACCCTTGTAAGTCGATTGCTTTTAAGCATCGCCATCAATCTCACATGACTTACTCTTGGGCCTTCTTACAATGAACTCTTAAACAACATCAACTTAACTTTAAATAATTTCAAACCTCTGTACTTTGATTATTTTAATTTATTATTTGAGACATTTTCTAAATAAAACGTGAAGAAAAAGATTATCCTGGAGGGAGTATCTAGTTATAATCCCGAATATTAGGCTCAACCTGTAAGAGCTTGCAAGCCATAAATATTCGCCTTCCCTTCCACACTCTAATATTCAAATCGTTTTCTAATTAAAACGTGAAGAAAAAGATTATCCTGGATGGAATATCCAGTTATAATCTCGAATATTAGGCTCAAGCTGTAAGAGCTTGTAAGCCATAAATATTCGTCTTCTCTCCAAAATAATTATGAATATCTAAACCATTTTCTTAATAAAGTTGGAAGAAAAAGATTACCTGGATGAAATGTCCAGTCGTAATCCCGAATATTAGGCTCAAGCTGTAAGAGCTTGCAAGCCGTAAATATTCGTCTTCTCTTTAACACTCCAAATATTCAAATCTTTTTCTTAATAAAGTTGGAAGAAAAAGATTACCTGGATGGAATATCCAGTCGTAATCCCGAATATTAGGCTCAAGTTGTAAGAGCTTGTAAGCCATAAATATTCGTCTTCCCTCCAAAACATTCGTAAATATTCGAATCATTTTCTTAGCAATATTGGAAAGAAACAGACTGCCTGGGTGGAATGTCTAGACGTAGTCCCGAGTATTAGACCCAAGCTGTAAGAGCTTGTAAGTCACAAGTACTCGTCTTTCAAACTTCAAAATACCTAATTCCTACCTTAATACTTTTTTCAATAAAGATGGAAATGGAACATGGTGTATACCGTGCACTCCTGAGACTAGGATTCGAGATGTATATCTCGCTCATCCAAGTTCTCGCCATTATTCAAAACGCATCAAATCAATCAATTTCTTTCCTCGCCGCCGTGCGATTGATCTTTTAAACCTTTTCACAAACGAAAGGTATTTTGTTTCAAAACAATGCAAGGCAATGTTTCTCCACCTGTTTTGGGTAGTCCAACAATGTTTTCGTCGATTTGACACAAAGTAGCTTTCGCTAAAATCGACCAACAAACAAACATTTTTCTACCCAGAACTACGTAAGCCTTGATTTCTCTTTTGAGATACGTAGGAGCAGGATTTGTAAATCTTGTCAGGCCCACTAATAAAAAACTTAGGTTTAGTCCTTCGTCAAAAATCCAAAAACATTCTCTTCTCATCCTTTCTTTCTTTCCCACCTAATAATTCGGAAAGCCTAATATTTCAACTAACCTAATGGTTCCCGTTGAGTACAACAGACGTGAGGGGTGCTAATAACTTCCCCTTGCGTAATCAACTCCCGAACCCTGATATTGGTTGCGATGACCATATCTTATCCTTTTCTTTTAGGGGTTTTATCGATATTTTCCTTTTCCCATTTTGGGAATAAATAAAGTTCGGTGGCGACTCTGTTCAATCCATCATTGCGAGCGTGCGATTGCGCTTCGCTTTGAAGTCGTATCCCCATTTTTCGAGGTGCGACAGATGGCGACTCTGCTGGGGACGACAAATCCCTAAGTGAGTCAAGCCTAGTTGGGTCGTTTGTGTGCCTTTGTTTGTTTACCTATGTGACTTTTCTTTATTGTTTTTACTATCTCTATTGTCATATTGATATGAATCTGTTGTATTGGTTCGATTATGGTTTAGTACTCGGATACTCTGATTGCAAACCTTGTATGAAAGAGTTTTTACCCGAGTCTCGAGTAAAAACATAAGATAGGACGAGGTTGAGTAGTGCGGGTCTGCGAGAAGTATTTCTCGTTGGGTCGGTACGAGAACCTTACTTAGAGTAGATTCTTGAGAGGATATTGTCTCTCGGCAAGTAAGTTGCCGTAAGCTTCGATATTTTATTTAGGATCCATGACTCTGAGAACCATTTGTAGAACCTTAGTTCTTTGTCCAACTAGGAAAGATGGTTGTGTAGTGTGGGTCTGCGAGATGTATTTCTCGTTGGATCGATGCGAGAACCTCACTTAGAGTAGATTCTTTAGATGGAGTTGATGCTCGGCAAGTAAGTTGCCGCAGGTAGCAAACAGTCTAATGGATCCATGACTCTAGGAACTCTTTTAAAAAAAACTTAGACCATACCTGGTGAGAACCATGTTCTATACAAAGCAATCAGACTTATCCATGCCTTAAGCCTATTGAACCTATACAAAAAAAATGCATTACATTCATACATTGCATCAACATCATAAAAAAGCATGCTCTTAGTTGTCTCTTATTTGTTTCAGGAATTGAGAACTTGAAAATGACAACTTCGATAAGACACACTTTCACGCTTAAGTACAAGGAACCTAAGTTGGACAGTCTGAAGGGTTTGATCTCCGATTTGTCTCTCAGCAGACATGATGAGTTCGGAAAAAACTATGGGAAAATTTTGAGCCTTCTAAATAAGAAAGTTGACTATGGAATTATCGGCTCTCTGGCACAATATTATGATCCACCTCTGCGTTGTTTCACATTCGCTGATTTCCAGCTAGCTCCTACTTTGGAAGAAGTTGAGAGAATCGTGGGTCTCAAATTGAAAGATTTTAATCCATTTCCAAAGCTCGAAGAAGATATGGGCCCAAAGAAGATAGCTTCATCCCTAAGTATCAATGTCCCGACTGTTCGAGACAATTGGGTTGAAAAAGGGGGTTGCGAAGGTTTTGCCGCGAGGTTTTTGGAAGATTTAGCTCTAAAGTTCAAGAAACATGGAAATTGGAATGCATTCTATGCTGTGTTGGCTTTATTGATCCATGGGATTGTGCTCTTCCCAAATGTTGAAAAATTTGTGGATCAAGTAGCCATAGAAGTCTTTCTCTCTGGCAATCCAGTACCATTTCTCTTAGCTGACATTTACTATGCCCTTCACACTCGACACGAAAAGAGGGGTGGAACTTTGTTGTGTTGCGCTCCTTTGCTTTACACTTGGTTCATGCAACACATACCCGAAGAAGGTCCTTTTGTGGCAAAAGAACTCAAGTCTCCTAAAAAATTAGCTTCTCTCACCGCAAGTTCCATCAGATGGTATATCCGAGAGTGGGAAACCCCAGACATTATAGTCAGTTCTGGGGAATTTCCTAATGTACCGTTGTTGGGCACCAAGGGTTGCATCAACTATAACCCTATGTTATCTCGATTACAACACGGTTACTCCATGGATGGTCCTCCTGACGCAAAGGACTTACAGCCATTTGTGCTCTCTGACATCCAAGCAAGTAATCCTGATGTAAGAGCAGTACGAAGGGCTTGGTTAAAGGTTGTAAGAAAGGGTAAAGAGTTTGGAAAAAGAAACATTCTCGCCAAAGAACCTTACATTCAATGGGTGAAGGAAAGAGTTGAGGAAATCCATTTGCCATTCATCTTGAAGGCCTCAGCTTTTCCTAAAACTCCTGAGCCCGAGCCTATACTCCCTGAGGACATGGAGAAACTCGCTACTAAGGTTAAGGAGCTCGAATTGGAGAATACTGAATTACGGATTCAGATGAACCGAGTTATCTTGGAAAATCAGAATTTGAAAGAGGAACGTAAGGGAAAAGCCCAAGAACTTGAGGATAGCAACAAGAGAGCGAAGACCAGAAAGATGATCTTGATCATATCCTATTAGGTTCCACATCAGTGATCCGAACCAGGAAGGAAGAGCTCAAGAAAGCTGAGTATAGGATCTGTGAGTTAGGGAGAATGTTGGATAAATCTCTTATGGATAAAAAAGAAATTAAGCTCGACTTTGAGGCACAAATCCGTGAATTGAGGGACGCTCTGAAGAAATGCGAGGAAAAGTTGTCTCGCGAGATCCTCCAAAAGGAAGAAGCTGAAAGAAACTGTCACCATCTCAGGTACCAGTTGGAAGAAGCTACTAGGAGGTTTGCAGTTTTGGAAAGCCAAGAAGGTGATGCAGCCTACTTATTCCTAAAGAATGATGGTGTGTACTGGAAAAGGTTGTATAGAGAGGCTAGAGCAACCTTAGATGAAGATCAAAAGGTCATCCAGAAACTCCAAGAGCTCTATGTTGAATGGAATGGCAAGTTCCGCAACTTAGCTAGGTTTGTTAACCTAAATATGTTGGAACTCCCAGAAAAACTCCAGGAAGCGGATTGGTGTATGTGTCCAGAAAACACACCTCCTCAAGTTTTCAATTTCGTCAAGTTTATCAAGAAAATGATGAATGAGCTCACCACAGATCTGGCTGCGATCATAAGAGCTGAGACAGAACTTAAGTTTACTTGTACTTGAATTTGAATAGTTGGTGTTTAAATCTTTTTGTATTCGAATCATGTGTACTTGAAGTTAAATCCTTTTGTATTCGAATTTGATTTTGATTAATGGAAGTTGTCATTTTGGGTCTCAATTATTACATGTTGTTCTTATATTCTAACATTGCTGGAATAAATAATAAAGATAACTAAGAGTTTTGCAAACAAATGCATCCATACATGCATTCATACATTTTCAACAAAAAAAAGAGTCTCACTCCGCCCTTTCGTCCACCAGTTTCACGCTGAATTTTCAACACCATTATAATACTCGCGCCAGAGCAAGACAGAGAATGGCTGAACAAGAACAAGAGAGCGCCCGAGTTAGAGCTGAACTAGACGAAATCAAAGGAGGCATGTCCCAGATGCGAGAGATGTTGCAAGCTTTAACCTTCAGGTTTGAGGTTCCACAAGCGACAGTGATTTCAGAGACCACGGGCCCAGCAGTGGAAGTCCCACCTCAGAGGACGTTACCCTCAATCCTTCCTCCATATGGGCTGCCTTATGACTTCGTCCCCCGAGCGGAGGTGGTGCACGAAATGGGGCAATCTGTCCAACAAGCTGTGCCATTACCAGTTTACACCGACGCACGTCCAGTCATCCATACTGTGGTTCCACCAGCCGCCTATGCTAGGCATGTTCCTCATTATGAAGATCAAAACCACATGTATCAGACTGTTGACTCAACTGTTGCTGGTGACGAAGTAAGGTTTGAGGACTTCAGGGAGGTAAAGGAGAACATGCAGCTCCTTGAGAAGAAATTTTGAGATCTAGAAGGAGACCACGTCTTTGGATCTGCTGCCAAAGAAATGTGCCTTATATCCGGGTTGGTGATTCCAGCAAAATTCAAAACTCTGGGCTTTGACAAATACAAGGGGCATACTTGTCCAAAAAGCCATCTCATCATGTATTACCATAAAATGGCTGCACACATGGAGGACGACAAGCTGATGATCCACTGTTTTCAAGACAACTTGAGTGGGGCTCCTTCCAAATGGTACCTAAGTCTGGATCAGAATAGGATCAGGTGTTTCCAAGACTTGTCAGACGCGTTCATAAAGCACTATAAATACAACATGGACATGGCGCCTGACAGAAGACAGTTGCAGAGCATGTTCCAGCAGGACAAGGAGTCCTTCAAAGAGTACGCTCAGAGATGGAGGGAACTGGCTTCTCAGGTTGAACCACCTCTTGCTGAAAAAGAATTGGCTGAATTGTTTATCGACACTGTCCAACCCCAATTCTACGAGAAGATGGTTGGAAGTGCTTCTTTGGGATTCTCCGAGCTTGTTGCTATAGGAGCTCGCGTTGAATATGGCGTAAGGAATGGCAAACTGGCGGCTGTAGCTGGAACTTCAAATGCTAATCCAAAGAAGTTCTTTGGAGGGTTTCCTAGAAAGAAGGAAGGGGAAACAAATGATGTGATTGTTGGTCAAGGAAGAGCTCCTCCAAGAAGGAGACCACAACAATATCCACCTCAGCAATATGTTCAACAACCAATTCCCTATCAATAACCCATGTATCCCGTCCAGTATGCTCCGCAACCATACGTGGCTGCTGTGACGCCTGCGTTCAATCAACAACCTGCTCAGGCTTATCAAGCGCCTCCGGTCTATCGACCAGCTCCAGTTCAACAGCGTGTTGCGGCTCCTCCAGCTTATCAACAAGCACCAGTAGCTCCTGTTTATCAACAACCGAGAGCTCAAGCGCCGAGGGAAAATGCTCAGAATCAAAATAGGAGGCAAGGGGAGAGGGCGACCTTCAATCCAATCCCAATGTCCTACTCTGAGCTTTATCCCTCCTTGTTGCAAAAGGGTTTGGTGGTTCCTAGGCCTATGGGACCTCCACCTGATCGTCTTCCCCCATGGTACAACCCTAATGCACACTGTCCTTTTCATGAAGGTGCCCCCGTGCATGACTTAGAGGGTTGTTACGCTCTGAAGCATAGGGTTCGTGAGCTAATTGAAAGCAAGATCTTGTCTTTTAAGGACATGGGACCGAATGTGAAGAACAATCCTCTTCCTCCCTATGGAGATCCTGCGGTGAACGCCATTGAAGATGCATCTACTGTTGTTATGGTTGAGAAGGTGGAGGATGTTAAGACTCCTTTGGCAGCATTCCATGCCCGATTGGTGGAAGCTGGCCTGGTTAATGTTGATCACGACAACTGTGAAGAGTGTGCCACACACCCAAAGGGATGTCAGGTGGTACGAGACAACATTCAAAATTTAATAGATAAGGGAGTGCTTCAAATATCCAATGTTGTGAAGAACGAAGATGTGTTTGTAATTGAACCTTGTTTCAATTTACCTGAACCAATTGAAATCCCATATTATAGTGGTGGAGTGGTTCCAGTGAATAGTAAGTTGTCGCCTGTGGAAATATGTATGCCCACGCCTTTTCCCTACGAGAGCACCAAGGTTGTGCCTTGGAAATATGAGATTACTGTTGTGGATAAGGTGGTTGAAGGAAGTTCAGACGCTGAAGTGACAAAAGTTGTAGGTGAAAACGTCACCAATATTGCAGGAATGAGCAGAATGACCCGTAGCGGTCGAATCTATACGCCTGAATTCAATGTGACTCCTCAAGGGCCGACCAAGGAATCAACAGTTGTAACTCATGCTAAAGAACCCGAAGGGGTCCAATCCGAAGATGCTGTGGAATTCTTGAAGTTAATTAAGAGAAGTGACTACAAGGTTGTGGACCAGTTGCATCAAACACCATCTAAGATCTCTATTCTGTCTCTGCTATTGAACTCCCAAGCCCATAGGGAGGCTTTGTTAAAGGTGCTTGCTCAAGCTCATGTAACACAAAGCATAACAGTAGACCAATTTGATGGAGTAGTTGCAAATATCACAGCCTGCAATACTTTGAGCTTCAGTGGAGAGGAATTACCTGAGGATGGACAAAATCATAATCGTGCCCTCCATATCTCGGTAAAATGCAAAGATGATGCTTTGGCAAGAGTGTTGGTTGATACTGGATCTTCTCTGAATGTTATGCCAAAGAGAACACTCGCCAAATTATCTTATCAAGGACCAGCTATGAAGCCTAGTGCCTTGGCAGTGAAAGCTTTTGATGGTTCCAGGAGAGCGGTGATTGGAGAGGTTGAATTGCCCATATTGATTGGCCCTCATGTATTCCCGATTAATTTTCAAGTCATGGATATTAATCCAGCATATAGCTGCTTATTGGGGCATCCCTGGATTCATGCTGCAGGGGCAGTTACCTCCACCTTACATCAGAAAATGAAGTTTGTAGTGGACAATCAATTAATCATCATTTCTGGAGAGGAGGACTTTGTGGTCAGTCACCTTTCATCCTTCAGATACATTTAGGCTGATGAGGACGCTTTGGAAACTTCTTTCCAAGCTCTTGAAATAGCCAATGCCACTTTTGTGGAAATGAAGGACCCTGTTGGGAAAGCTTGTTCATCTTTCGCTTCTCTGAAAAGCGCAAAGTCTAGCATCGAAGGAGGAAACCCTGAAGGTTGGGGTCAACTTATTGATATTCGTGAGAAGCATGATCGCTTTGGTCTGGGATATGTGCCTTCCGCTGCGAAAGGAGCCCGTGTCCGTACAAAGGACAACACCCGAAGCATCCAGGAAGTATTCCTCAGCACATGATTCATCCATGGAGATCAAGTCAATGCAATTGAAGATAGCACCGCAAATGAAGATGAGCCATGTTTAGTTTACCGGTGTGAGACAGCTTTGAACAACTGGAAGGCGGTTGAGATCCCCGAAATTTTTCCTTTGTCAAAGTAATAATTGTTGTATTTTTCCTTTCAAATCCTTAGCTCTGCCCAAGGCTAATGGATCACGTTGTAGGGCCCCTTTTCATTTTCAAATAATCATTATCAATGAATGAAAGACATTTTGTTAAATTCTTTTTTTCATTTACTGGGTTTTCTCATAAGAAAATGGCAATCTTTTCAAAAACAAAAAAAAATATTTCATTTATGCATTTTCTATTTTTACTTTTCTAAAAGAAATCAATCATTCAAACATGCAGAATGAGTGATAACCCTGTTGAATCCAATGACTTTACTACCTCTCATAACTTTGACTCCCCTATCTACCAAGCGGAAGAAGAGGGTGAAGAAGATTGTTACATCCCCGACGAATTGGCAAGGCTGCTCGAGCACGAGTCCAAAGCCCTTCAGCCACATGAAGAACCGGTGGAAACAATCAACCTTGGCACAAAGGAAGAGAAGAAAGAAGTCAAAATCGGCACCACACTTGAAGCAAGCATCAAAGAGAGATTGGTCAAGCTGCTACAAGAATATGTGGATGTATTTGCGTGGTCATAGATATGCCAGGTCTAGACACCGATATCGTTGAGCATAAGCTCCCGCTTCAGCCAGAATACCCGCCAGTAAAACAAAAACTCCGAAGAACAAGACCGGATATGGCTCTGAAGATTCGTGAAGAAGTCAAACGACAATTTGACGTTGGTTTTCTCGCAGTGGCGAAGTACCCACAATGGGTAGCTAATATTGTACCGGTGCCCAAAAAGGATGGAAAGGTGAGGATGTGTGTTGACTATAGGGATCTGAATAGAGCTAGCCCAAAGAACGATTTCCCTCTACCACACATTGATACTCTAGTAGACAACACTGCAAGTTTTGCTGTATTCTCCTTTATGGATGGTTTTTCTGGATACAATCAAATCAAGATGACCCCAGATGACATGGAGAAGACCACTTTTATCACCCCTTGGGGGACTTTTTGCTATAAGGTAATGCCTTTCGGACTCAAAAATGTTGGGGCAACTTACCAAAGAGCTATGGTCACTCTCTTCCATGATATGATGCACAAGGAGATAGAGGTCTACGTTGACGACATGATCGCTAAATCTCAGAATGAAAAAGATCATATGAACCATCTGAAAAAGCTGTTTGAACGCCTCAGAAAGTTTAGATTACGATTAAACCCTGCAAAATGCACATTTGGTGTCCATTCAGGAAAGTTGCTTGGTTTCATTGTTAGTCAACGAGGAATTGAGGTAGACCCTGACAAGGTCCGAGCTATACAAGAAATGCCTGCTCCACGCACCGAGCGAGAAGTCAGAGGTTTCCTTGGACGTTTGAATTACATCTTAAGGTTTATCTCACACATGACGGCCACGTGTGAGCCTATCTTCAAATTGCTTCGAAAAGACCAAGATGTTGAATGGAATTCTGATTGTCAAAATGCTTTTGAGAAGATCCGTCAATACTTGCAAGAGCCTCCTATTTTGATTCCACCTGTCCCGGGAAAGCCATTAATCATGTATATGACTGTGCTTGAAGGATCAATGGGATGCGTGCTGGGGAAACATGACGAAACTGGTCGGAAAGAACATGCTATTTACTATCTGAGTAAAAAGTTTACCGATTGTGAAAGTCGATATTCACTTTTGGAGAAAACTTATTGTGCGCTAGCATGGGCCGCTCGTCGTTTGAGGCAGTACATGATTTGCCATACTACTTTGTTGATCTCAAAAATGGATCCAATAAAGTATATCTTTGAGAAACCTGCCTCGACTGGAAGACTTGCCCGTTGGCAGATGCTTTTGTCGGAGCACGACATCCAGTACGTAACCCAGAAGGCAATCAAGGGAAGTGTGTTAGCAGAGTATCTTGCTCACCAACCAATTGAAGACTATCAGCCATTGAAGTTTGATTTCCCCGATGAGGATATAATGGTGATAAAAGATTGTGAGACCCCCGGCCCAGATGAATGACCAGAACCAGGATCTCGATGGAAGCTCGCGTTCGATGGTTCTTCCAATTACAGTGGTCATGGTGTGGGAGCTATTTTGATGAATCCAAATGGTGGCTTTACCCCTTTCACAGCAAGGTTGTGCTTTGATTGTACGAATAATGTCGCTGAATATGAAGCTTGTATCCTTGGTCTTGAAGCCGCAATTGATCTCCGAATCAAGATCCTTGAGGTGTATGGAGATTCAACCTTAGTGATCTATCAAGTCAAAGGAGAATGGGAAACTCGCGATGCAAAGCTGATCCCGTATCGCGCTCAGGTTGTGAAGATGATAGAATACTTTGATGATATCACTTTCCATCACATCCCAAGAGTAGAAAATAAAGTGGCGGACGCTTTGGCAACATTAGCATCAATGTACCAAGTCGGATTCCATAATGAAGCTCCACTTATTCGAATTGAGCGAAGAGATGAGCCTGCCTACTGTCAGCTGATTGAAGAAGAAACTAATGGTAAACCATGGTTTCATGACATCAAGCGATATCTTCTAAGTCAAGAGTATCCAGAAGACGCTACATTGTTGGATAAGAAAACTCTGAGGAGGTTATCGTCCAAATTCTTTTTGAGCAATGATGCGCTTTACAAGAGAAACCATGACATGGTTCTGCTCAGGTGCGTGGATAGACACGAAGCAGACATGTTAATCAAGGAGATTCATGAAGGATCTTTTGGAACCCATGCTAATGGACATGCCATGGCCAAGAAGATTTTAAGAGCTGGTTATTATTGGTTGACCATGGAATCCGATTGTTTTAGCTATGCAAGAAAATGTCACAAATGCCAAATTTATGTTGATAAGGTGCATGTACCGCCAACACTACTGAATGTTTTAACATCACCTTGGCCTTTCTCAATGTGGGGCATCGACATGATTGGTGCTATAGAGCCTAAAGCTTCCAATGGTCACCGCTTCATCCTGGTCGCCATCGATTACTTTACTAAATGGGTAGAGGCTGCTTCCTACACCAATGTGACGAGACATGTGGTTGCTCGCTTTATCAAGAAGGAGATTATCTGTCGCTATGGAATCCCAAGCAAGATCATCACCGACAACGGTTCAAACTTGAACAATAAGACAATGACAGAATTATGTGAGAGTTTCAAGATTGACCACCATAATTCTTCTCCATACCGTCCAAAGATGAACGGTGCTGTTGAAGCTGCCAATAAAAATATCAAGATCCTGTAAAAGATGGTGAAAACTTATAAGGATTGACACGAGATGCTACCCTTTGCTTTGCATGGATACCGGACCTCAGTCCGCACTTCAACAGGGGCAACCCCATTCTCCTTAGTATATGGGATGGACGCAGTCCTCCCAATCGAAGTAGAGATACCTTCCACGAGAATATTGATGGAAGCCAAGCTGGATGAAGCTGAATGGATCCAGAATAACTATGATCAACTTAATCTCATTGATGAGAAGTGGATGACCGCTCTGTGCCATGGACAATTGTACCAGCAACGAATCAAGAAGGCATTTGACAAGAAGGTCCGTCCTCGAGAGTTCAAGGAAGGAGATCTCGTGCTCAAGAAGATCTTGCCAGTACACAAAGATTCACGTGGGAAGTAGACTCCCAACTATGAAGGCCCATACGTTGTAAAGAGAGCATACTCTGGAGGTGCTCTATTTCTCACAACTATGGATGGCGAAGAGCTCATTCACCCTGTGAACTCTGATGCAGTCAAAAGATACTATGCCTGATAAATCCCGGTGGACTGAAAACCCGAAAGGGCGGTCCAGGCAAAAGTTAGGGATAAAAAAAATGGTAGCTCGCTAAGTTGAAAACCTGAAAGGGCGACTTAGGCAAAAAAGAGCGTCCCGGTGGATTGAAAACCCGAAAGGGCGATCCAGGCAAAAATTAGGGACCAAAAGGCATAGACTGCATCGGTTCGTCACTGATCAATATAGAAGAGCTAAAAATGGAAGATCAATCTAGTTACTCCCTTCAGAAGCGAGGTCTCGTGGAGTCGTTATTATTAGGGATAGTAGTAGTCATTGTGATTCAATGTAAACCTTTCCCTATTGCCATTTTCAAATTTGTAACATTCCATGGGGCTACGCCATTTGTGTGTTACCATTCTTGAATAAATACAAGTTTGCCCATCAAATTCTATCCTTTGTTGTTTTTCTCTGATTTTCTTTGTTATGCAAAATGTCATTTATTTGTTAATAATGAAATTTTGAACTCAAAAAAGAATTTTTCAACATATTGAGAAACATAATTTTGCTTTGACATGTAGAAATATTAAAAGGAAATCTTTCGTCTTTCCCCGCAAGTCTCAAGTTGCAAGACTCCCCTTGGATGATTAACATCTATCTCTAGAGAGCACAAATTTATCATTCTCTGGAAGGATTATTGGGCCAGTTGTAACTGTTCAGCTTGATAGATCCTCCTTTAATGCATTTACTCACTCCTTTGGTTGAGTTATTGGTGTTGAGGATTCGGTACCTCCATAAAGCTTTCCCTAATTTTCAGTCTGTATATTGTCAGCATTTGCATTTCATGATCATTCATACATCATGCATATAAGCAAAATCCAAATTATGCATAGCCGAAATATACTTCGTGCTCATTTTGCATTGACCTAGGTCTTGTTGTTGATCCTATATCCTTTGACCTCTAATTCTGGTTTGTCTTTGGTGCCCTTAAACCAACACCCGGTTTTCGCAGTCATTTTCAAAGTCCAATTGTCGTTGGCAAACTCCGTTAAAAGTTGGTTATAGTCCTGTACTCACGGTTAAAAGTCCAATTGTTGTTGGCACGTACAGAGAGTTTAATTACCCTATCTTTCCTGATGGTTCCGTGAAAGTCATGTATGACTTATCATCTTGAGGAATTTCCAGAAGCTTGGAGGTTCTTTGTGTTAGAAAAACTCCAATGATATTCCTTTGTATGTTTTCCAATATTCTCAGGTCACGTATGAACCTATTGATAAAACTCCCTTTGATTTTGCCCAAGTGATGTCAGGTCATGTCTGAACCTGTTTTGAATAATCTTTTCCTTTGATTATTCTAGTTTTACCAGGTCATGTATGAACCTGTTGCTGAACATTTTGTTCCAATATTGTCAAGTCATGTACGAACTTGTTGTGGAAATTTTCTCAAAATGTTCAAGTTTGTATTCAGGTCATGTATGAACCTGTTGATATACTCTTTTTGAATTTTTCTGAGTTTGTCAAGTCATGTTTGAACTTGCTGTCAGAACCGTTCTTGGTGTTCCAGCGTTGTCAGGTCATGTATGAACCCGTTGCTGTTGAGTTTTTATTCCAATATTCCCAGGTCATGTCTGAACCTGTTTTGGAGAATATTTCTCTTTGATTATTCCAGTGTTGTCAAGTTATGTATGAACTTGTTGTGGAAATTTTTCTCA
Source organism: Lathyrus oleraceus (assembly GCF_024323335.1). Classification (NCBI taxonomy): domain Eukaryota; kingdom Viridiplantae; phylum Streptophyta; class Magnoliopsida; order Fabales; family Fabaceae; genus Lathyrus; species Lathyrus oleraceus. The sequence goes on along the minus strand of NC_066583.1, from coordinate 149,924,535 downwards.
AAGTATTCAAGTTTGTCATCAGGTCATGTATGAACCTGTTGATATACTCTTTTCGAATTTTTCTGAGCTTGTTAGGTCCTGTATGAACCTGCTGTTAGAAAATTCTTTGATTGCCCCAGCATTGTGAGATCATGTATGAACCCGTTGTTGTTGAGCCTTTATTCCAGTATTATCAGGTCATGTAGGAACCTGTTGCTGAAACTTTTGTTCCAATGTTGAAAAGTCATGTATGAACTTATTGTGGAAATTTTCTCAAAATGTTCAAGTTTGTCATCAGGTCATGTGTGAACCTATTGATATACTCTTTTTGATTTTTTCTGAGTTTTTCAAGTCATGTTTGAACTTGTTGTCGGAACCGTTCTTGATATTACCCGGCATTGTCAGGTCATGTATGAACCTGCTGTTGAGCTTTCATTCCAGTATTACCAGGTCATGTATGAACCTGTTTTGAAGAATCTTTCTCTATTATTGTTTCAATGTTATCAGGTCATGTATGAACCTGTTGTAGAAATTTTTCTTAGTCGGGTTTAGTAAGTCATGTGTGAACTTACTACCGAAATCTCTTGTATTCTAAGTGTCGTTTGTCAACTTTTACTTTGAGTACTCCTTATTGTGTGTCTGACTCTCCAGCAAGATTGTTTTCCCCAGCGAGTTTGTTCTTACTATTTGTCTGTCTCCCTGTGGACCATCAGTATTCCCCACAAATTGGTCTGTCTAATAGCATCCATGTATCCCTAACATGTGAATTCAAAAAGAAGAGAATCTTGCATCCATGCATATCATATCATAGCATTTGCATTTTTCAGGATCAAAATCTGGGTCTCCATGGTATTTAACCATCCCCCACTGCGATCCGATGAAAAGTATTATGTCATTTTTCTCTAGTGGAGGATGTTTAAATAGGGGCAACTGTCATACCCTGATTTTGACCCTGAATTTTTTTTTCATCAATCAGTCACTTGAATTTCTCCTCATGAACATTTCACGTTTAAACTCTTTACTTCATGTTGAAAGATCTTTTATTCATTCATGCTACAATCATTTCATTCATGCATGATTAAAATAAATTCCACATGTTCCTCTACACACATTCATATCCTCCATTTCATGTTCATATTTCTGCATTTCATATTCGAAATGTTTATTCATACTTCTTCATTCACATTGGAAAACTTTTCATTTTCATATTCAAGAAATTCCACATATTCATTCATTCATTCAATTATAATCATCCATTTACATGGCATGTGGATAAAGTATCCCATCATATGAATACTTGGAAGTTCTAAGGCAAAGGACGACTATGTCTCGCTACAAGGACACCAATTGTCATTCATTACAAATCATAGATTATCCAAAAATATATATAATTTACAAAACTGGCACTAGTTTTACAACACAAGTTTACGAGCTGTCTTCCAGTTTTCTTCACAAGGAATGGATTATGGAGTAGTGGGATAATAATTACTACATCAGTGCCATAGTTGGAGCTTGTAATGGGTCCTCATTGTTTGTGATGTCAAAAGGGACCCAAAACATGCAATAATCCTATAAAGTCAGTGACTCATTTCCATTTAAGTGGATCAACAAAGAATGAAGAGAAGGATTTTTCGTCACTGCTATGGCCATTGCCGACACTAGATGGGCAATTGTTATGTCTCGTGGAGTTGGATTCTCAGACCAGAAGAAAACCAACTGATGAATAACAAGAAACGGGTCTATCCTGCTGCTGCTGTTAAGGGAGTTCCAGTGGCTAGAAGAGTGGCGGTGGCCCCCAAACCTGTTCAGAAGAAAGTCACTGCAAAACCAAAGCTTGTGAATGCAATTGATATGATAAGTTCAAAAGAGAGAGACGTTAGAAAAAAAAGAGAAAAAGCAGAACACGAGCCCAAGACGCAGCCTGAAATATTTACCAAATAAAACGCATCAAAACGGCATTGCTAAAGATACAAAAGCAAGCCCCTGACGGCAACGCCGACGACGAGTAACACCGAAGCCGCTAGCCAAACGCTGTGGCAAGAAATCACAGAACACCCGAGCCAATTACCAATATACCAATCACCATGAAGTTGTCTTGCTGCAAATTGTTGCGCCTGCTAGGACAGATGTCTCTGAACATCAAAAGCTTACAAGCCAGGTGCATGAAATTGTTGGACGCATCAATGGAAGATTTGGAACACTTATTGTTGTCCCGATACACCATCTGGATCGGTCACTTGACTTTCATGCGTTACGTGCATCCTATGCAGTTACTGATGTAGCACTTGTTGCATCATTAAGGTGCAGCACAATCCCTTGGTGCTGGTGCTATCTCGGTAAATCATCGGAGAAAGAAACAATACATAATAGTGATGGTAAGGTTGGTGTTGGGCCTACAAACACAAAAGCTCCTGGCACTGGCAATGGCCATGGAAAAACTCATGTTTCGAATGCCAAGAGCATCAAAGGTCATAGAAAACCTAGTCAAAGTTTTATTGATGTGATTGAACTGCTGCTTGAACCTATATGCACTTGTGTTCCTCCCTTGAAGGACGACTACTACAGAATTCTTGTTATTGAGGAAGGTTTAGTTCCTGTGCCATTAATAGGTGCCGTAGCTTATAAGTCATACACCCCACGTGTGTAATTGAGACTGCATAAGTCACATAGTTCTTTACTCTTTGAAAAACAACACTTATGATAACCCTAAGGCCAGGTTCGGTTCGGATAATATCTGATGCACTTCGAGCTGCATCAGTAGCATCTGCAACGACTACCAATGTTAGCAATTCTTCATGCTTGCGTGAAAGTGAGTGTCGGCTTGAGGTCGTAAGGCTGGAGCAGTTGGTGAAAGTAATGTTCAAATTAATTGTTCTGACTCAGATCAAGGTGGATTAATTGAACTTGAGAAACTGTTAAAGCAGAAGACTTTCACCAGGTCTGAGATTGATCATTTGACAGCCCTTATGCAGTCAAGGACTGTAGATGCACCTATTAGGGGAGGAAGAAGACTCAAAGTGAGTTCTAACATAAGTCCATGAATGCCAAAGTGCTTCATCCATGCTACCGTCGGTAACCGTATACCGCACCAAACCGCCACCGCCGTTTAAACTTCCAGTTCAGTTCCGGATAATGTTAATATGAAGAACTGTTGGTTTTTCGAAAACAATTTTAACTGTGTGTCGGAGGAGATTCTTGGTGATGTTGTTGTTTTGTTTATTTTCCACTTGATGGCGACGTGGAAATTGATGTTGTGGAACAAGATTGGAATGATCGATTCAAACACATTGAAGAGCCATCTCTTGGTGTTTTCTCAGTACCATCGTTTGATTTGTGCGGTGAAACTCAAAATGAGAAACCAAATTTTGTGAATAATTTCTCTGCTTCTGAACTTTCTGATATTTGATCGAAGAAATATTGTTAATTCGAGCTTAAAAAGACTGTTGGAGCTAAATATGGCAAAAGCTGGATGCAAATCCATAACAGTGCTAGGTGTGGACTTTATGTCGGAAAATGTGCGCGCCATCCTTGATCAAGTCGGTTTCAATGAGGTCGATGTTTATAGAATGTCAAATGAGTGTATTGGTTGTTCACTGGCTGATGTTGCAGCTACCTCTACTTATATGGAGTATCTTGAGCCAGCTTCTAGGTTTACTTCTTTGCATGTCATATACATTAACACTAAGTCAGAGACAAAGGTATATGCTCATGAGCTTGTGCCAACAATAACCTGTACCTCATCAAACGTTATCCAGACTATTCTACAGGCATTTGCCCAAGTGCTAGATTTGAGCATATATTATGGGCCTGATTCTTACATGGGTGCAAATATTGTAGAATTGTTCCAACAGATGACAGTAATGACCGATGAAGAGATTGCTGTGATACATCCTGAGCACAATGTAGACTCTATTAAATCCTTACTACCACGACTTTACTTTTATCAGGATGGATCATGCATTGTTCATCATCTATTTGGCCATGAAGTTGTGGATACGATAAAATAAATGTATTGTGATGCATTCCTTACTGCCTATCTTGGGTAGCACTCCTATCTACCTTCACCATCTTCAATTTTGGAGAGCAGAAAGTTGTAAAGAACTGGCAGCTAGTGTGTGTTTCTGTTGGTCTTTGGGCAGGGCTTATCATTGGATTTGTTACTGAATACTATACCAGCAATGCATACAGCCCTGTGCAAGATGTTGCTGATTCCTGCAAGACTGGTGTTGCTACCAATGTTATCTTTGGTCTTGCCTTGGGATACAAGTCTGCTATCATTCCAATTTTTGCCATTTGCAATTAGTATTTTTGTAAGTTTCAGTTTTGCTGCCATGCATGTTGCTGCTGTTGCTGCACTTGGAATGTTGAGTACTATAGCAACCGGATTAGCCATCGATGCATACGGTCCAATCAGTAATAATGTCGGAGATATTGCCGAGATGGCTGGAATGAGTCACATAATTCGTGAGAGAACTGATGCTCTTGATGCTGCAGGAAACACAATTGCTGCCATTGGAAATGGGTTTGATATCGGTCCTGCTAGCTTCTTCATCATTATATATAACACCTTTGTCTAGTTCTGGTGATCCTTTGGAAGAAATTGAATCTATTCCTCTAATGGCACGTTGGTATGTTGTATCTGGCCGTCAATATCTTATCCAAATAAAGGTTTTTGCACATGCTCATGGCACACATGAGATTTATATTACAGAGAGTGATGATGTTAAGGTTGATGATTACCAGTCGGATTATTGGAGAGTTGTGCCGGTTTCAATGATATCGCCTTAAAACATGGTTGGCGGAATAATAAAATCTTGAAAGCTTATTCTCCAGGACTTGGAAATTTGGCAGCTTCTGTGAACTATCTTGGTGGTGCCAATGACAAAAAGGAGACTATCACAGTTGTTCAAGAAATCATGGATGCTGAGATAGAGGTTGTAGGAGGTTGTGCAAAGGCAACAAGTGACTTCAAATGGTCGTCTTCAGACATATCTACTGCATCTGTCTCCGCTTCCGAAACTGTTGTTGGATCTCATCTTCAAGCTGCGGTGACAATGAAAACAACGAATGGTGCGTTCTTCTACAGATGTGATGCCTTCAATTCTTGGATAAAGTGGAAGGCTGGAAGTGAGTCTTTTGTAATTGTCAATGCATCTCAGGAATTGTCATACTTGGAAACAAGTGCCAAATAGTCAGGTTCATCCATCAGATGATGGTTTTCCCTATTCTTGGACTTACACACATGCTTCTAATATTGGTCAAGCTTTAATCCATGCCATACTTTCTAAGGAATATCACCGATTCAGTAATGGTCATGTTGTCTTAAAAAGCTTCTTTACGTATTGCGGCATATCTACCCTTTATCGTCAGCCAGGCAGGTGATGGAAACCACTTTGGTGGTTATTGGTTTGACTTGGCTCAAGCCGAAAATAATAAGAAATGGCATAATTTGGAGGAGCTATATCTTGCCCCTGGGACAAATTTAGACTTATTACTTGTTGGTGACCTGAACCATGAACAACAATGTTATGTCTGCAGTTGAACTTATTTATTGTTATGTTGAATGCTTGGCTCTGCATGGAAAAGATTCAAGAGTTCACAGTGTAGCACCTGCTGTTGAATTACTCAAGAAGCTTCTTTTTTTTCGTCCGGTGAAGCTATTCAGACTGCTAGCAGTTTGGCCATATCTTCGAGATTGCTTCAGGTCCCTTTTCCAAAACAGACATTGTTAGCTGCAGATGATGGTGTTGAGGGTGTAGTTCCAGTTCCTGGCTCAGCTGACACAAGTGCTAGAAATAACCAGGTCATGGTTGAAGAAGACACTATCGCTTCATCTGTTCAATATTGTTGTGATGGTTGTTCTACTGTATCTATACTTAGGCGAAGGTGGCATTGCATTATTTATCCTGATTTTGATTTTTGCAGGCTTGCTTTGAAGTACTAGACCGATTTCCTCCACCACACACTAGAGATCATCCTATGATAGCAATTCTAGTTGAAGTGGACTCAGTGAGAGATGGCAATGAATTTCACTTCACACCTGATGACATAAGTAGCACATTCAAGGTTGCAAAATTTGAAGACATGCCAAGACCAAAACCGTGTCAAGCTGCCACAACAACACCACATAAAATCAGTTCAATTCCAAAAAAGTGAAAGCACATATTTCATTCAAATGAGTTTACAGTGGTGAAACCTTCTTACCAACAGTAAAGTTTTCAAAATGAAGAGAATTGAGAAGGGGACCACAAGCTGGAATAAGGACAAAATTCAAAACCTCTCCTAGTACAGACACTTCCCACTACTATGAGAAAACACAGCAACACAGCAGAGAGGAGATGAGTCATATATAAGAGAGACCATTGTTCATGGAGAAGGGAGCCGGAAAAACCCTAAAGTTTGGATAGCCTCCACTGTTCACCCATAAGGAAGAGAGAATTCTGAAAAACACAAAAGCGTCGTTACTGTTCACTGAGAGAAAGAGGAGTCGACGGCAAGGAGAAGAGAAAGCCATAGTTTTTCTTGGTGGTGAAGAGCGGACAAGAAGATCAAAACCGGTTCAGGTGAAACGCTTATTCACATTCGTCTATCGAACTCGCCGCAACCGGTTAGCTTCCTTTCTGAGCTTTATTTCTATGTTTCGATTAAGCTTTGAACTCCATGTTTGATTTAGCAACACCGCGTGCCTGTTTGTTTGTGATGTTAACTTGCTGTTAAAATTTTGATTTTCAAAATGGAAAGAAAACTGAGCTTTGGTCATTCGTCGTTACTATTTTCAACATGAGCTTTGGTTATTCGTCGATACTGTTTTCACCATGAGCTTTGGTTATTCGTCGTACTGTTTTCAACTTTGTGTTTTATTTAAAAGGTTTGGTGCGTCTTTTGTTATATTATGTATTAGCGTTTCAAACTATATAACAAGGATGTTTATCTGGCTGAGTTGGTAAAGGAGTGCTTTGGCAAGCTTTTGGTCTTGGGTTCAATACCCATATATAGCATTTGTTGTCTTTAGCATTCATTTTTTTTTCTTCATGTTTATGTTTTATTATGATTTCTCCTACACTCATAGTTTCATTATCACTTAATAACACAAGGTGGGTTTCCTTTAGTTTCATCATCCATTTAAACCCACTTTAAGAATATAAATCACCTGATTCTCGATTCAATGTCGAGCCCATTTCCATACCCTTGTAAGTCGATTGCTTTTAAGCATCGCCATCAACCTCACATGGCTTACTCTTGGGCCTTCTTACAAAGAACTCTTAAACAACATCAACTTAACTTTAAATAATTTCAAACCTCTGTACTTTGATTATTTTAATTTATTATTTGAGACATTTTCTAAATAAAACGTGAAGAAAAAGATTATCCTGGAGGGAATATCCAGTTATAATCCCGAATATTAGGCTCAAGCTGTAAGAGCTTGCAAGCCATAAATATTCGTCTTCCCTTCCACACTCTAATATTCAAATCGTTTTCTAATTAAAACGTGAAGAAAAAGATTATCCTGGATGGAATATCCAGTTATAATCCCGAATATTAGGCTCAAGCTGTAAGAGCTTGTAAGCCATAAATATTCGTCTTCTCTCCAAAATAGTTATGAATATCTAAACCATTTTCTTAATAAAGTTGGAAGAAAAAGATTACCTGGATGAAATGTTCAGTCGTAATCCCGAATATTAGGCTCAAGCTGTAAGAGCTTGCAAGCCGTAAATATTCATCTTCTCTTTAACACTCCAAATATTCAAATCTTTTTCTTAATAAAGTTGGAAGAAAAAGATTACCTGGATGGAATATCCAGTCGTAATCCCGAATATTAGGCTCAAGCTGTAAGAGCTTGTAAGCCATAAATATTCGTCTTCCCTCCAAAACATTCGTAAATATTCGAATCATTTTCTTAGCAATATTGGAAAGAAACAGACTGCCTGGGTGGAATGTCTAGACGTAGTCCCGAGTATTAGACCCAAGTTGTAAGAGCTTATAAGTCACAAGTACTCGTCTTTCAAACTTCAAAATACCTAATTCCTACCTTAATACTTTTTTCAATAAAGATGGAAATGGAACATGGTGTATACCGTGCACTCCTGAGACTAGGATTCGAGATGTATATCTCGCTCATCCAAGTTCTCGCCATTATTCAAAACGCATCAAATCAATCAATTTCTTTCCTCGCCACCGTGCGATTGATCTTTTAAACCTTTTCACAAACGAAAGGTATTTTGTTCCAAAACAATGCAAGGCAATGTTTCTCCACCTGTTTTGGGTAGTCCAACAATGTTTTCGTCAATTTGACACAAAGTAGCTTTCGCTAAAATCGACCAACAAACAAACATTTTTCTACCCATAACTACGTAAGCCTTGATTTCTCTTTTGAGATACGTAGGAGCAGGATTTGTAAATCTTGTCAGGCCCACTAATAAAAAACTTAGGTTTAGTCCTTCGTCAAAAATCCAAAAACATTCTCTTCTCATCCTTTCTTTCTTTCCCACCTAATAATTCGAAAAGCCTAATATTTCAACTAACACTAACGCACACAACTAACCTAATGGTTCCCGTTGAGTACAACGGACGTGAGGGGTGCTAATACCTTCCCCTTGCGTAATCGACTCCCGAACCCTGATATTGGTTGCGATGACCATATCTTATCCTTTTCTTTTAGGGGTTTTATCGATATTTTCTCTTTCCCATTTTGGGAATAAATAAAGTTCGGTGGCGACTCTGTTCAGTCCATCATTGCGAGCGTGCGATTGCGCTTCGCTTTGAAGTCGTATCCCCATTTTTCGAGGTGCGACACAAATCATTACAAGAGTTTGAAGGATAAGCTTGTGAGAGTGTGATATATATATATATATATATATATATATATATATATATATATATATATATATATATATATATATATATATATATATATATATATATATATATATATATATATATATATATAGAGAGAGAGAGAGAGAGAGAGAGAGAGAGAGGACCCATCTAGGTTTATCGCTAAGACGAACGATATCCATTGATTCCCCTTAGTCTGGACAAACAGTATAGTGGAGATCACTAGATATGAATTTACATTGGTAAAAAGTATAGGTGTGCATGTTACCTCTACAAGGGGAGTGAAACTCAGAGACTGTGGTAGGTGTATCACAAATTATGGTGGTTAGGTATTACTCACAGCGACGAGAAGAATTGTACGGTGGTTTATAAGACATGTTCACGTGAGGTGAACGGTTATGTACATATATTGGTTGTCCATGTATAAGTGTGTGACTTAGGATTTGTCCCTCTCTCTCGTTGGGGTATAGGTATTTATAAAGGCTTTGGCTATAAGTTTCCTTGGGAATGGTCACTGCCCACCTAGCAATGGTGGATCATTGAAAATCTATTTCCAAGGGAGACGTGGTTTAGTTATTGAACCTGACTTCTCTCTTCCCAAGAAACGTCTCATTTCATATTTCTCGTGATTGTGCAATAGGAAAACCTTAGGGGTGAGGCGATACCTCTCTAATGGTGACATATGATCGCCACTAGCCAGGTCCTTTACAAATATAACATTACACAATCCCTCAGGCATGAGGCATTTGATAGAGTATGCAATGTTTTTAGATTATGGTGTAGGGGAGTATCTCGAGGCCATGAGTTTCTCGATGATATATGTCATGTGTTGGGCCTACTAGCCTCAAGGGTATTTAATAGGAATTACATTGTTTGGTCTCGTCCGAGGAAACTATAAGTCCCTCTGGAGATATTTTAATTAGCCTAGAAAATCTAAATCCATTTGGAAAAGTTATATGTAGCCTGATTGATGAGACTATAAGTCATCATGCAAGGCATTAGACCTCTCGAGTGGGACTTCTATCAATCCCTCAGACAAAACTTGTGACTAAGTCTCTTAGGCTAGACTTCGATCATGCCTCTTGGGCTTGATTTCTATGTCTGATTCTGCCCAAGGAAACTCTAAGTCCATCAGGCGAGAGTTTAATTAGTCTAGGAGATCTAAGCCCCTCGAGTAGAGTTCTATGTAGCCTAGGTGATGAGACTATAAGTCCCTCAGGTGAGGAATTAGACCTCTCAGGCGGGACATCTCTAAAGCCCTTAGACAAGAACTATGACTAAGTTTCTTAGGCTAGACTTTGGTCGCGCCTCTTGGTCGTGATTTATATGTCTGATCCCGCTCGAGGGAACCCTAAGTCCCTCAAACGAGCATTTAGTTAGCCCAAAAGATCTAAGTCCCTCAGGAAAAGTTATACATAGCTTGGTTGATAAGACTATAAGTCCCTCATGAGAAGGTGTATGGAGCTTAGTTGATGAGACTATAAACCCCTCCGGAGAGGCGTTTGACATCTTGGGAGGGACTTCTATTAAGACCTCAGACAAGACTTGTGACTAAGTCTCTTACATTAGACTTTAGTCACGCCTCTTAGGTTTGATTTCTATGTCTGATTCCACTAGAGGAAACCTTAAGTATCTTAGTAGAGAGTTTTATTAGCTTGGGAGATCTAAGTCCCTCAGGCGAAATTATATGTAGCTTGACTGATGATACTATAAGTCCCTCAGGTGAGGAGTTAGAGATCTTAGGTAAGTTTTCTATCAAACCCTCAAACAAAATTTGTGACTAAGTCTCTTAGGCTAGACTTTAGTCACACCTCCTGGGGGTGATTTCTATGTATGATCTCGTCTGAGGAAACCTTAACTCCCTAAAGAGAGAGTTTAACCAGCCTGAGAGATCTAATTCCCTCGAGAAAATTTATATGTAGACTGGCTAATGAGAATATAAGACCTTTAAGCGAGGCGTTAGACCTATCGGATGCGACTTCTATCAAGCCCTTATACAAGACATGTGACTAGGGTGTGATTTATATGTTTGATCCCGCTCAAGGCAACCCTAAGTCCTTCAATAGAAATGTTGGATAACTTATTTGTATATCTCTGATGGGCAACAATGATCTTTACTGTGAAGTCCAACATAAAAACATTGCCTAAATGGGGCGGAAAGGATTTTCACCAAGAAGTCCAACATATACAAAATATTGCCTCAAGGGGAGGCAATGATCTTTGTCATGAAGTCCATCATAAGAACACTTCCTAAAAATGGGCGATAAATATCTTCGTCATGATGTCCAGCATAAGAACATTACCTAAAGTGGCGACAAGGATCTTTGTCGTGAAGTCCAACATAAGAACATTGCATCAAGGGGAAACAAGGATCTTCACCAAGAAGTCCAACACATTTAAAATTGCCTCAAGGGGCAGAAATGATCTTCATCATGAAATCCATCATATATAATATTTCCTAAAGGGATATAAAGGATCTTCATCATGAAGTCCAACATAAGAACATTGCCTCACGGGGTGACAAAGATCTTCACCAAGAAGTCCAACATATAAAATATTGCCTTAAGAGGAAACAAGGATCTTCGTTATGAAGTCCATCACACAAAATATTTAGAAAAATATCCTTGTTGGTCATGAACACTCGAGAATTTGTTCACAGGTACATAATCGTGGTGTCTATTAGGAAATTACAAACAATTAATTTAACTGTAATAATATTTTAGATGGAGAGTGTTCTAGGTTTTGTGTAAGAGTCGTCATTCCAACTCCTACAACTTATACACCCTATTGGTGAGCTTATAGAATATGCGATATGGCTCATTCTAGTTAGGTTGTATTTTTCCCTATTGTGTAGGTATAACCACTTCCTTTAATACCAGGTCGTCCGCTTGCATCTCTCTTGGTTTGACTTTTGAGTTATATCTTTTGGTGTTTCTATTATTGGTTCCAAGTTCTAGGACATGGGTGACTTCTCTCAATTCGTCTATCAACTCCGCCTCACATTCTAATCCAGACTTGTTTTCTTCTTTATTGAAATTGGATCCTCACCACGAGAGCGTGTCAATCTCCACAAGCAAAATGGAATCTACTCCATATACCATCACGAACAATGTTTCCTTGGTGGTGGAGTATGAAGTGGTGTAATACAACCATAATATCTCATGTAGCAATTATGCTCATAAAACTTTGGCCTCATCAAGCTTCTTCTTGAGTCCCTTAAGGATTACTTTATTTGCTGATTATGTCTTCCCATTGGATTGCGGGTGCAGAATAGATACAAACTTTGTCTGCATTCTAAAATCTCTGTAAAAGTCAGTGAATATAACACTGTCGAGTTAGGTCCCATTGCCGGAGACAATAGCTTTGAGAAGTCCATACATGCACATAATTTACTACCAATAGAAACGACAAACTCTTTCAGTTGTCATTTTAGCAACTACATTCACATCTATCCATTTGGTGAAATAATAAACTCCCACTATTGAGAATTTCAGTTGGCATGGCACCAGGGGGAGCAGACCCAGGATGTCCATACTCCATTGGTAAAAAATCCAGGGTGAAGCCATCGACTGAAGAGGTTCATTAGGGGCGTGGTGAAGGTTAACATGTCTTTGGCACTAAACTCACTTCTTGACAAATGTGATTTTATCCTTCATTAAAGCAAGATAATAATATCCCACCTTTAATAATTTGTGGGTGGGGGCTTTTTTACCAAGATGATAAGTCCCTTGTGTACTTCTGCGAGCACTAGAGCGGTTTCATGCTCACATAGGCCCCATAGCATGAGAGAAAATTTCTCTATTTTATAAAGTTTTCCAGAGAGGATGGCCTACTTGGCAACCTATTTTCAAATCATCCTCGCTTCTCCCTTGTCTAATGGAAGTTGGTATGTATGTAGGTAGCACAATATGAGAGACATCCAACTAGACTCAAGGACAAATTAAAGGGAGTATACCTCACTCGACTCGATGTTGGTTGAGGCAAGAGTCTCTTGGATAAATGTTATGTTAAAACCTATTGTCTTTGATGTGGAAAGCTTGAATATATGGTCCACTCTGAAATTTTATTCGTAGGGAACATGAACTGTTTTAAAAGAAGTCAAACGAGAGGATAAACTTCATACCTTTTGCAGACATTTTATCAGTTGGGGTTCCTTTTCTTGGTACTTCCTAGATACTTGGTTGGCAACTAATTAAGAGTCACTTTTGGCCTTCAATCTGGAGGCCCACATCTATAAGGCGAGAACCATATTGATAATAAAAGCCCCGTACTCCCTCTTATTGTTATTGGCGATGAACTTGAACTTCAATTCTTGATCGATGAGTATGTTGCTAGGAACTTCCAAGGTTATCCTAGTGGTGCTTCCTTTTATATTGGAGGTTCCATATATAGATATTTCCATTTCAGGGGGGTGTCCCTTGTCTACATGTGAGCTAAATTTCATTACAAAATTTTCTAGAGCTTGTAATTTGATGCTTCCCTTGGGACATATTGGATGTCATAGTCCAAGGGTTCCACTGCTCAAAATACCATCCTTCCTGCCAAATCTGGCTTCTTCAAGACTTAAAAAATATGATAATTGGTTTTCACAAAGATCTTGTGACCCTGAAAGTAAGGTCTTAGTTTCCTTGCCACAGCGGTGATGACTAACACTAGCTTTTCAATCTTTTGATAACGTGCTCCAACATCTTTGAACACCTTGCTTACGAAATACACGGGTTTTTCCAATTGTTTGTCTTTTGGACAATGACTGAGCTCATTGCTTGATATGTGACAGAGAGATAGAGGAGTAGTGGTGACTCCTCTCTTGGGCGAGTAAGAATAAAAGAGGAGGCGCGAGGAAGGATTTTACCCTATAGAAAGCTTATTTGCATTTGAAAGGAAGGAATTTATCCAGGTTGGCCTCAATGTTTCTTCTGGTCAGAATGAACACTAGGAATTTTTCAGCCTGAACCCCAAAAGAGCAACTGGCAAGATTCAAGTGCATATCATATTTCCTGGCTGACTGCAGGACATCCTCTAAATCTTCAGCATGGTTGCGCATTTTGATAGTTTTTACTATCATGTCTTCGACGTAGACCTCTAGATTATGCCCTATCTGTTGGACAACACACAACATTCATGAGTCACTGGTTGGTGGCGCTAGCATTCTTAAGGTTGAAGGAAATGTAATTATAATAGTAGTTTCCATGATTCAATATGAAGGCTATTTTGGGAGCGTCCAAGGGGTCCATCTGAATCTGATTATACTTGAAGTATGCGTCCGTGAAGCTCAATGTGTGGTAGCATGAAGACCCATCGATAAGGAGATTGATGTCTGGTAGTGGGTACGGGTCCTTTGGACAAATGGCGTTCAGATCAGTGAAGTCTACATACATGTGTCGTCTAATGTTAGCTTTTCGTACTAGAACCATGTTGGTAAGCGAAGTAGGATATTTTATATATATGATAAACCTCGCGTCAGATAGTTTCCCTGCCTTTTCATCGATGGCAACCCTCTTCTCCTCACCAATGTTTTGCTTCCTCTATGCCACTAGCTTGTCATAAAGGTGGATGGAAAGGTGATGGCTTACCACTTTGGTGTATATGAAGGAGAATTGCGATCCAAAACGCAACGGAAATTAAAATTTTCTCCTTTAGAGATCCTTACGAATGGTCATGATCAGTGATAGAATATTTACCTCTTGTGACGATTGAAACCTTTGGTGCAGATCTCTTATGACGATCAAAACCTTTGATGCAAATCCACGGAGCGATCACGAACGTTGAACGATGACAACGTCTCTACTCAGTCCACACGAACGGATTCCTTCAATCTCAGTGCTAGCTGGTACGAATGAAGGCTTTGAGTGAGAGAGAGAGAGAAAACGAAAATAATGCAACCGCAAAAAAAATGCTTCTGCACAAGGGTTCTATTTATAGAACCACTTGTGTGGGCTTCAAGCTAAAAGGCCAACTTAAGTGTATTTTGGCCCATATCTTATAATATGCCCAAAATCACTTAAGCTCATGGTACCTTACTGTCATACCCCAAAATTTTCCCGTTAATCTTGCAAGACATTTTTCAAGGCACTCCAACTCATTTTTCAAGGCATTGATCTTAAAGGAACAAAGACCCAGCACACAGGTGGCCAAATCCAGAAAATGACTTAAACTGGCTTGCTCGCTAGGCGAGCAAAATCCTTCGCCTAGCGAACCCTTCGCTGCACCACTCGCCTAGCGAAGCTTGCGAATACCAGAAATTTTGGGCTTCATTCTGAGCCCATCAGGTCACAAAAATTATTATAAATAGCAGAGCTTCATTCACAAACGGAAAAAAAAATGGACGGACAGAAACCCTAGCTAGGAAACCCTAACAGAAGCAACCGAGCAAACCCTGGAGGCTAACCAAGAGAATTCAGAGCAACCCTGAAGGAAACCCTGAAGGAAACTCATCTGCACAAAGGTTACCTCCGCCCAACTCAATCCGACACCAACTCTAAGAGTGATCTGCCAATTCAACATTGCCATTCAATTGCAAACAGGTTTGCATTACCACTACCGTTTTATATTCCCAATTTACATGTGACATTATGATTAAATTTCTAAACGTATCTTAGGCTTTGCATGTGGGTTTAAGTATATGAATGTGCAAAATAATATCTTGAATGTTTAACCATGTAATTGCTGTAATGGATGCCATAGGGTTTGGAGCTTGCTGAAACCGTACTGCTGTTAAACTCAAAACCCGCAGCCGTTCGCTAGCACATCGCTAAGCGAACATGTAGCGAGTGTTCGCCCAGCCTTCGCTAGGCGAGGCAGCAGCGAACATGACAGTCGCTGATTTTTTGCTGTTTTGATCTTTGCTCATCTGACATGTTTTATTATAATCATGCATTGCTTACCTGACACTATTACTGTTGTGATTCCTTTGTTTGGTGCAACTCTTGATTGCACCTCATTTGGTATTCTGACCTGTTTGCTGAATTTTGTAAGGGCTCACATACTCCCGGAAAAGGTAGCTTGCTAGGTATTCCACTTTATTTGTGGGATACCCTTGTGGAGATTCATCCTAATTACCTAACTGATTATAAATTGTTGCCTTTGAATATATGATCTTGGCCCTCTCTTTGTTGCCTTACGGTATTACGGTCATGTCCCGCGAATATGGGGATACACTTAGCAAAGACCCTTCGGTTAAATCATCATGTCCCTATAAGATAAATCATAGTCCCTCGGATGTTGCCTGCGAATATATGATTTTGTCCCTCGATGACCCGTCGTTGTAGCCTACGGTTAAATGATGATCGTCCCTTCGAATGCTAAAGTATCCTTACAAATGTTGCCTTCAATGACCAATCGATGACCCTACGATGTCCCTTAAATCCAAAGGATAAGACTACTTACTTCTCAATAGTAAGGGCAGTTTTACCTTCATAAGGATAGGAAATACCCATAAAAGATCTTGGGTAGGTATAACTCTTAAATGCTGACTCACAACTTAAAACACTTTTCACACCTCACACTTTGCAAAACATCTATTAGAAAATCACCACTTGGTATACATTCGTACTAGAATCATTACCAAGTTATATTTTTCTAAACAGCTTTCAAAATTAAACGAGATAAATACTTTGTATACATTCGTACAAGAACCATTACAAAGTTAAACTCTCTTTTCAAAACATTTTCTAAACAGCTCTCAAACACTTTTTCAGACAAGAAAAACATAAGTGATTAAGCAATTAAGAGCCCATGGATAACCATGGATACAAAGGGTGCTAACACCTTCCCTTTGTATAATGTACCTCCCGAACCCAAAATCTAATCAAGGTCTTTCCTGTTCTTTTCCGCCTTTCCTTATTGGATAAAAGAAAAGTCGGTGGCGACTCTTGCTATCCGCGACATTTGCTTTCCAAAGCAAAAACACACAAAGTCAGTTCACCGTATGACACTTACCATATTTCGTATTCTACTTAAGTACACCGTACCTTTACGATGTTCTACAATTCACTTAAGGGCATTGTACCTTACGGTGTTCCTTAGTTACTCTATCTCTCATCAATTCGTCCTTTATGTGTGACCCTGTAGGTTTTCGCGGCATTGGCAATTATATTAAATCATGTATTTAACATAATAAACAGTGAGCGGTATCTAGCAACACATCACTGCTACCCAAGACACGAAAATGTCATGTGATCTAACAATTCCTTCTATGATAATACTTATGTGTATAATTACCCTTTTGCCCTTATGTCAATATTGAACACAAGGCATAGACTGTGTCATCCTTGTCCAGTTCAATATTGGGCCCATAGACATTTATCCTGTTATGCAGGATGGGCAAATTCCATCTAGGTCACTCATGTCCCTCAGCATGCTTCGTGGAGTACCCATCAACTGTCTTTATGGTTATCCAGTTACGGACAATGTTTGATCAGCAATAAAGCACTCGACTCTACATCTAGGGTCCATAGTGGTTTCAGGTCGAAGAGTGGTATACACCATTATCACCATGAGAATAACTTATGACACTTTGCATAACTTTCTATATAGTATTCTCATAGCGGGTCAATCCCGTATAAATATTACTCTTAATATTCATACCTATGTTTAAGACTTGATAACTCCTTATCCATGATCCATGATATGTGATCATCAGTCTATATACATAATAGTCTTAATGCTTTAATGTCATCCCACTTCACAGTAAAGCTCGACTACAGATACTTTAAGAATAGTGTCCTTATGTTTAATGTGATCTCATGATTAAGTCATACTTGATACATTAAACAAACTAGCTATTCTAAGGACTTTATTAAACAAACGTAATAAAGAAAAAGCCTTTTATTATTAATAAATAATTCGATACAAGTACCAAAAGTATTGGCCTCTAGGGCTTACACCAACAATCTTCCACTAGCACTAAAGCTAATCAGGCATACCCTTAATACCCATAGATCTAGTATGGCCATAATGCTTCTGCTGCGCAAGAGGCTTTGTCAGTGGGTCAGCAATATTGTCAAGTGTAGGTACTCTGCATATTTTCACATCTCCTCTATCTATTATCTCTCGAATGAGATGATAACGCCTAAGTATGTGTTTGGATCGTTGGTGAGATCTAGGCTCCTTGGCTTGTGCGATAGCACCATTGTTATCACAGTAGAGACCAATGGGATCCACAATGCTAGGAACTATGCCAAGTTCACTAATGAACTTTTTGATCCAAACAACTTCCTTTGCTGCACTTGAGGCAGCAATATACTCGGCATCGGTTGTAGAATCAGCAACTGTATCTTGCTTTGAACTTTTCCAGCTCACAACGCCACCGTTTAAGTAAAACACATAACCAGATTGCGATCTAAAGTCATCCTTATCTGTCTGGAAGCTAGCATCGGTGTATCCAATTACAGCCAACTCTTCCTGACCTCCATATATCAAGAATGAGTCCTTAGTCCTTCTTAAATACTTAAGGATATTCTTGACAGCTACCCAGTGAGCATCACCAGGATCAGATTGGTACCTACTCGTTGCACTTAAAGCATACGAGACATCTGGTCGAGTACATAACATGGCATACATGATAGATCCTATTGCAGATGCATATGGAATCTTATTCATGCGATCCCTTTCTTCCTTAGTTAATGGGGATTGTGTTTTTGATAGACACGGGCCATGTTGCATAGGTATGAATCCTTTCTTGGAATCATGCATATTAAAGTGTCTCAACACTTTGTCTATGTATGTACTCTGACTTAGGCCAAGCAGTTTTTGTGATCTATCTCTATAGATTCTGATTCCTAATATATAGGCTGCTTCACCTAGGTCCTTCATAGAAAAGCATTTCCCCAACCAAGACTTTACTTGTTGTAGGGTAGGGATATCGTTTCCAATGAGTAATATGTCATCTACATATAATACCAGGAAAACGATCATGCTCCCACTAACCTTCTTGTAGACACAAGGCTCATCTTCGTTCTTGATGAATCCATATTGTTTTACTGTTTCATCAAAACGAAGATTCCAGCTTCTGGAAGCTTGCTTCAATCCATAGATTGATCTTTGTAACTTACATATCTTTTGGGCTTCCTCTGGTATGTCAAATCCTTCAGGCTGTGTCATGTACATATCCTCAAGAAGATTTCCATTAAGGAAAGCAGTTTTGACATCCATCTTCCATATTTCATAATCATGATATGCAGCGATAGCAAGTAAAATCCGAACAGATTTAAGCATTACAACTGGTGAAAAGGTTTCATCATAGTCAATCCCATGAATTTGTTTATATCCTTTTGCAACCAGTCTTGCCTTATAGGTATGTACCTTACCACCCATGTCAGTCTTCTTTTTGAAGACCCACTTGCATCCTATAGGGTTAACTCTTACAGGAGGCTCTACCAAGGTCCAAACTTGGTTTGTGTACATGGAATCCATTTCAGATTTCATGGCTTCTAGCCACTTCTCAGACTCGGGACCAGTTATGGCCTCTTGGTAGGTCACAGGCTCATCTTGATCCATGAGTAATACATCACCTTGATCAATTATGAGATATCCATATCTCTCAGGTAGTTGACGTATCCTGCTTGACCTACGTTGGTCTTGTTCTACTTGAGCAGGTTGCTCTTCCACAACTTCTTGTGTTTCCTGCTCTAATTCCTCCATAGGTGTATCTATGCTTTGTGATTCTTGAATTTCTTCAAGCTCTACTTTCCTCTCACTAGTTCCTTTGGAAATAAAATCCTTTTCTAGGAAAACTCCAGTTCGAGCGACAAACACTTTGCCCTCAGAAGGATTGTAGAAGTAATACCCTCTTGTTTCTTTAGGATACCCCACAAATAAGCATTTGTCATATTTGGGCTCAAGCTTAGTTGAAATTTGTCGTTTCACATAAACCTCGCAACCCCAAATCTTTATGTAAGACATATGTGGTTTCTTACCACTCCATATCTCATATGGTGTCTTCTCAACCTTTTTGGATGGAACACAGTTAAGTGTGTAAGCTGTTGTCAATAGTGCATGTCCCCAAAAGGAGTTTGGAAGATCGGCGTGACTCATCATGGATCGGACCGTGTCTAACAGGGTTCGATTTCTTCTCTCAGATACACCATTCCATTGGGGTGTTCCAGGAGGAGTAAGTTGGGATAGGATCCCACACTCTTTTAGATGGTCATCAAACTCTAGGCTTAAATACTCACCACCTCGATCTGATCGAAGAGTTTTAATATTCTTACCTAGTTGGTTTTGTACTTCATTCTTGAATTCCTTGAACTTTTCAAAGGACTCTGATTTATGTTTCATTAAATACACATAACCATATCTACTGAAATCATCAGTGAATGTGATGAAGTACTGAAAACCTCCTCTGGCTGGTATGTTCAGTGGTCCACATACATCAGTATGTATTAGGCCCAAAAGATCATTCACTCTTTCACCTTTTCCTGTGAATGGAGACTTTGTCATCTTTCCAATTAAACAAGATCTGCATGTCTCATATGATTCATAATCAAAAGAGTCCAAGAGTCCATCTTTATGGAGTTTGGAAATGCGTTTCTCATTTATGTGGCCTAATCGACAATGCCAAAGGTAAGTTGGATTTAACTCGTTAGGTTTCATCCTTTTAGTATTAATGTTATATATAGGCATTTCGAGATCAAGGACATACAGTCCATTGCTCATTTGTGTAGTAGCATAGAATATATCATTCAAATAAATTTAGCAACAATTGTTCTTTATTATAAATGAAAAACCAAACTTGTCCAAACAAGAAATGGAAATAATATTCCTGCTAATTGCAGGTACATAATAACAGTTCTCTAACTGAATTATTAAACCACTAGGTAAAGCTAATACATAAGTTCCTACTGCTAAAGCAACAACCTTTGCTCCATTGCCAACTCGTAGGTCAACTTCACCTTTTGCCAAATCTCTACTTCTTTTTAGCCCCTGCACATTTGTACAAATGTGAGAACCGCATCCAGTATCTAATACCCATGATGCAGAAGTAGATAAATTTATTTCAATAACAAAAATACCTGAAGTTGAAGTCTCTACTCCATTCTTCGTATCTTCCAGGTACTTTGGGCAGTTTCTCTTCCAGTGTCCGGTCTTACCGCAATAGAAGCAGTTGTCTGCCTTTTCTATGCCTCCACTAGGCTTCAAAGCAGCAACAGTGGGTCTGGGTTTGGCAACTTCCTTGCCTTTCCCTTTATCACCCTGCTTGGTGGGCCTTTTGTTCTGTCTCTTTCCATTTCCGATCATCAGAATGGACTTCCCTTTTGTCTTCAGATTCTGCTCAGCTGTTCTTAACATGCCTAGCAGTTCAGGAAGAGATTTATCCATATCATTCATATTGAAATTTAGGACAAATTGACTGAATCTATCTGGCAACGATTGCAAGATCAAATCAGTCGCAAGTTCCTTTCCGAGGGGAAAACCCAACCTTTCAAGGTTTTCCACATACCCAGTCATCTTGAGCACATGGGGACTTACAGGGGCTCCCTCAGCTAACTTGCTTTGAAAAAGGGCTTTTAAAACTTCAAACCTCTCATGCCTTGCTTGCTCTTGATAGAGCATCTTCAAGTGTTCGATCATATCGAACGTTGCCATGTTCTCATGTTGCTTTTGCAATTCTGAGTTCATGGTAGCTAGCATGAGACAAGCAGTTTCATTGGCATCATCGACATGCTTCTTATAAGCATCTCTTTCTGCCTTAGGTGCAGAACTATGAGGTTCCTCTTCAGGAACAGGTTTCTCCAAGACATACAGCTTTTTATCATCAGTCTATATACATAATAGTCTTAATGCTTTAATGTCATCCCACTTCACAGTAAAGCTCGACTACGGATACTTTAAGAATAGTGTCCTTATGTTTAATGTGATCTCATGATTAAGTCATACTTGATACATTAAACAGACTAGTTATTCTAGGGACTTTATTAAACAAACGTAATAAAGAAAAAACCTTTTATTATTAATAAATAATTCGATACAAGTACCAAAAGTATTGGCCTCTAGGGCTTACACCAACAGTATATCTCTGGTATATCAGAAGGATCCCAAGAGAACAAGTTGACATTCTTAATAAGTTGGTCGACTAACTCATTCTTCCTTCCCAGAAAGTGAAGTTTTGATCTTTGTGACCTGATGGGTGAAATGGATTATTTGGACTTCTTTCAAATCCTCTATAGGCGTGAGTCTTTCAGCTTTCGCACTTAATCATAGGTCATAACACTCGAGGTCAATATTTGGAACTTCTGAAGGAGGGGCCTCAACAAGGGAGAGTTCTTACCTCTCTATAGCCAGACTACGCAGGTAATATTCTTAAGCGATTTATTGGTCTTCTCAGATTATACTGACTTGCCCTTCAAAAAGCGAATACTTCAGGACTAAGTATATGGTGGAAATGACCACTCATAGTGCATTGATGGAAGGTCTCCATAGGATGATCTTATATGGCGACATGGAGTTCACGATGAGGTAGCTGGCGTCAATCACCTTAGTGTATGCACCCTCGCCACACACGGTCTCCAAAGTTACATGACCTCTCTCTTGTACTTGTTTGTATTATAATCCTATCAATGAGCCACTTAATATTTTGAAGTAATTATGATAAAGTTATAGTTTTTGGAAAGCTTCCTAGAATAAGACATCAGTAGAGGTACCAGTATTTATGAAGACTCACTTGATATCCCAGTTTTTATGTTGCATAGTGATGACGAGGGGTTATTGTTGTGAGGATTGACATTGATTGCGTCCTCCTCAAAAAATTGATGTTAACTCCTATTTTCCCTTGCGCACACCTGGGTAGATCAAGAGATATTATATTTGCTACAAGCATTTGCCTTGCATATTTCCTTCGGGAGAAGCTAGAGCTACCTCCACCAGCAAAACCTCTAGATATGGTGTTTGTGTTAGATCATAGAGTCTTATAGGTCATCTTCGAAAGGAAGATGGATTGAGTTAGAGTGAAAGAGGTGTGGCTCATATTATTTTTAACAGAGCCCCAAGGTGGGTGCCATTATACTGGTCTAAAAGTATAGGTGTTCGTGTTACCTCTGTAAGGGCATGGCCACTCTAAGGCCTTAGTAGGTGTATAAAAAATAATGGTGGTTAGGAGTTGACCACAGTGGTGTGAAAACCTATATGGTGGTTCAGAGGACCTGCTAACGTGAGGTGAAAGGTTATGTATATATGTTGGTTGCTTGTGTATAAGCATGCGACTTATGATATATCCCTCTCTCCCGTTAGTAGAAAGGTATTTATAGAGGCTTTGGCATTAGGTTTCCTTGGGAAGGGTCATCGTCACCTAGTCAATGGTGGACAGTTGAATCCTTATTTCCAGGGGGGGGGGGGGTTAATTATTGACCCTGAATTCTCTCTGCCAAAATAAAAAGTCTCAGGCTATGTTTCCAATGACTCAATGATAGGAAAACCTTAGAGGTGAGGCGATACCTCCCTGATGACGACATATGATCGTCACCTCTCCTAAGGGCAGTCTATAGTCATTTCCCTAGCCAGGTCCTTTGCAAATATAACACTGAAGAATTTGACATCCTCACACCTGACGAGATGGAGGTGGTCCAAATCTTGGATGGATTTTAGGTCATGAGTTTTTGTACCATGATCTCCTTATATAAAGGGTTTGACGACATGGACAAATATTTGAGTAGTTTGATATCTTAATGACTCTTACTTAGGATTTTTGTTGGTCAGATTTCTCATAATTACTTCTTTTTTTTTGTAGATAAAATGTCAAAAATCTTTTTGGCTGAGATAAAGGAACGCTTGGTCGAGAAAAATGTTAAGCGCATATGAGCAAGTAATCTTTAGAGTCTCCCGAAAGGTTTGAATACTAGAGGGATCAAGTGGCACGCTTAGGGTGAGGCGTCCCCCGAACCATGCGTCCCTACAATCCAGAAGAAGGATAAGGCATGATCCCCTGTTCAGAAGGGTAAAATAGTCCAAATTAGTGCAACAAAGGGGGAGGGTATTCAATCATCGACCATAAGGAATGACTCGCCCAAGTTCAGGAAATAATAGATGCCTTACCGAAAGAGAACGAGGCTTTGTTGGCCAAGTTTAAAGAAGCAGAGGCTAAAGCTCAAGATTTCGCCAAATCGGAGAAAAAATTGCATATATTCCTTGATAACACCCTTTGCTCAAAGAAAAAATTGGAAGAGGAGGTGTGTGTAATTAAGGATAAGCTAGTGGACACCTTAGATATTTTTTTTGAGCAAGCAAAGGAGTAAATAACATTCCTCCATCATCAGCTGAACTTGAGCTCTATGGATATATTCAACATGGTTCGTGACGACCAACTAGGGGACGAAAATGAGGATTCCTCTTCTAATAATGTAGTCACTTCCCCTGATAGGGGCGCTTAGACCGAGATTAAGGGCGACAGGGTGGAAGAAGTCCCCCAGAAGGAGGCTACTCGCAAGGGGGTAGATTTTGAGGAACGACAAGACACTAAGGAAGACCAACGATTATGAGGTTTTGTTGTTTACTTTTGGCCCTTTGCGGATTATTTTTGTAATTATGCCCTTAGTGGATTATTCGGATATACCCTATTAGCTTCTTATATATTGACAAATGTTACCTTCGGGGGACCTTCTTTGGACTTTCATCCTTGGAGATTGATTAATTATTTTGTATGTATGTTATTGTTTTGTGAAATGTCTTAGAAATTTCCTCAAACAAGTTTTGGCCAGGTCATGATCTTCGTAGTAAATTATAATGTTGACCCTGGGGCGACAAGGATTCCTTCGTGAGGGTCCAACATATGTAGTCGCCTCGAAGGGCGAAAAAGACTCATTCATGAGGATCTAGCAAAATTTGATTTCCTCGAAGGACGAAAAATGTTTCTCCATGAAGATCCAACATGTGTAATCGTCTAAAAGGGAGACAAGGATTCCTCCTTGAGGATCCAACATGAATCATTTCCCTTTTGGACGACCTCGATAGAGTTTCCTCTTTCTTAGATGCCTCATTAATTATGAATATATAAAACGTGAGGTGACTCATCAAAACACATGCACCTTATTGCTAACACAGGGGAAAAGAGTTCCCCCACAAACAAAGAATCTTCAGAATTAACCAAACAAATGACAAAGATGTCATCTCGCCTTAAACAAACCAAATAGGTAAATTAATTTAACTAAAAATGGTTTAACGCATAAGTAGTTAAAGTATTTCAACAAATCCCTGCCACCTTCGTGCTTTCCAGAAGTGGAGCGAATGGGTCTTTATCCTTGGGTGCTACTTCTTGTGGCTTGCCTATTACCTTTACGTCTACGACATTCACTCCCAATGTTTTAATATTTTTTTAGCTCTAGGCTTTCTACATAGAAATTTTTGGTGATCTCTTGATCTCCATGAATAACCTCTATTCGCCCATCTAATAGCAGATATTTCATGCATAAATACAACATAGATAGGTCTTCTCCAAGTTGGTTTAAAATAGGCCACCGTATGATCATGTTATATGAGGAAGGTGCATTTATAATACAATATCTTACCATGATGTGTCTGACGCTCTCCTCAACTCCAAATATGGTCCCTTGGGTAATATAACCCTTCACCCGAACTTGCAGCCTGAGAATACCATCAACGATCCTTTGAAAATTTTGAGGCCGTCTAAGTCCATGCGAAGTCATTAAAAAGCATTCCAACAGATGATGTCTGTGCAAATCCCTTAATCAATCAACATCTTCTTAATCTCCTAATTATCACACCTTACGGTTATGACCATGGGTTAGTCATCATGCAAGTGGATTCCTGTTGCACCCTTATAAAGAAAAGCAATCTCAAATTCTAGGGCTTCCATCACACCCAAACCAAAGTTGATGGGCAAACCTTCACTGCGTAGGATTTAGCGAGCGTATCTTTTGCAGGCAGAACTGGTCTCTTCGCCTTTAGAAAATCCTATTGCAGTGATATTAAGGGTGAAGAGTATGGTTATGTCCTTCCCCCTTTGCTTGGTTTTTTGCCTTTTCTGGACCCAGGACTCCCAGAAGTGTCTCGCCCGTAAGAGCTAGATATGCTTGGCCTTTGGGCAAAGTCTCCCTTGAAATGTTTATTTAGATGGCCTTATTGGATCAAATGCTCTATCTCCTTCTTGAGTTGATATCAGTCCTCAGTGTGGTGCCCCTCGACTTTGTCGAAATTTCACCATCTACTAGGCTTATGCCCTATGATATCTGACTTCGGTGTTGTCGGTTATGGAATGTCATCCATGTAGAGGACTTCTTGCCATATCTTCTCACAAAGAGTTTTCAGAGGCGTGAAGCTCTCTATAGGTTTTCTATTTTTCTTTAACGTTGTTTTATATCTGATGGGCGAGGTTTAATGATTCTTTAATGACTATTGTGAGCTGTCAAGCCCAAATAGTTCTATAAATATCTCAGTATAGAGGTGGTGATGAATCCCTTGCCCTAGGGTCTCAAGAAGTAACAACCACTTCTAGGAATGTAGGAATGAGGCAATGAATCTCCTTTTATTCAGGGGAACATGATCATTCCTCCATTGACTCCCTATTCGCATCGTTATGGACTGAGACACGTCACCTCCATGTTTCTGCAGGAAGGAGGTCGATCTGGGAAATGAGCGTAACATCCAAATGATAGGAAATCAATCTAATAATCGGGTGATCAAGAAGTTGTCGTGGGGGATGTATTACGTTGTTCCCCTTCCACGCCGCCCCTTATGGCAATAATTTTAACAAATATACCAATACAACATCCATTAATGGCAATAATTTGTATCCATCATAATTATGTACCAAATTTTCAATGATGGGAATCACATATAAATCTTTGGAACAAGCTCGCTTGAGGTCAGTGTAGTCTACACATATCCTCTATTTACCAAACATATTTTTAACCATTGAGTGTATTTTACTTCAAAAATAAAGCTAACATGGAGCACACATTATACTGTGTTCATGGTGGCTTTGAATTTTTCAGAAGAATCTCGTCTCCTTTTTTAGGCTACATATCATATGGAAGGGTCGATATTCAAATGATGACATGTTATGTTAGGGTCGATGTCAGACATTTTGTCGGGGGAGGTTGCGAAAAGGTCAATGTTAGCTATTAGGCACCCGATAAGTCCTCTCTTCAATAGTGTTGACAAGTTGGTCCTTATATGAATTGACCTGAGAGGGTTTTTGTCGAGTTGTACGATCTCAAAATTTTCGTCTAGAAATGGCCTCAAGGGCTTCGTTTAGTGTCCAACGGAGAGTTTGACTCGTCACTCGACATAGTTTCATCTTTGTGCGTATTGAGGTCAATTGTGCCGATGGTAAGGGTGACGACACATTCATCTTCCTTTTAAGAGTGAAAACATTTGCACGTGGGTCTTTCAAAACCTTGTGAATTAGGCATGCTTCATGCAAATCAGTCGAGATGACTGATGGCTCACCGAAGCAATTGTATTATTTCACAATTAGGTGGACAGTGGAAGCTATTGCGTCTAACGATGCGATGAAACACCTTTCTAAAATGTAGTTGTAAACACTTTTGCAAAAGATCACCATGAAACACATATTCATTGTTCTCTTGTTTATTCCTTCACCAATGAAAATCAATAATTCTTTAGTGTCGCAAGGGTGAGTGACTGAGTCGTTGAACGCATGAAGACCCATACCTGCATACATTATGAGTTCTTATTTGCTCATCCTTAATCTTATAAATATGTTGGTATACATGTTATCACACAAACTTTCGTCTTCAATGAGGATTCTCGAGACCGCGTAATTATCCAAGATGACAATTACCACTAACAAAATTGTCATGTTAGGGATCCCTTCCAACTTCTTGCTATATAAGAATCCTAGAATGAAAATTTCTTTCTTCGATTTTCCTTCCCCTGTTTGAGAGTTAGATGAATTTTATGTCGAATATTTTTTATCAAGCTCTTTCTTATCATACGATCCTCCGTCAACGGGGGAAACAATGAGGTTTGTTCATGATCTCAAGGTAGGTGTTCGGGAAGGTGACTATGATAGTCGGATCGAAGATTGCCATAGTTGATCACACAATACCGTTTCTTGTGAGATGTAACATTTAGAACTGGATGAATATGACGTGAAATTTCGTGAGAATCAAAAATTGATTCCCACTGATGGCGCCATTGAAGTGGAACAAGAAATATAACGAAAAAAACTTTCGGTATGGCAGAATGGGATGACTTATAATGTTATAACTTGAATGCTTAAGTCGTTGAAGTTTAAGAAATTTAGTTTGCGATTTTGAATGAGATAATGCATGTACTCAATGCATGATGAGGTTTATGTACGTCATGTTTGTGAAATCACAATCGTCTAATATGACACATGATGCAGGGAGTCGTTAATCATACCCAATTACATAAAACATTTGGGAGTTAGGATCCAATATCTCGCGTCTTGATGAAACACTATTTGTTCATCTCTCTTACTTCTTGAAGTTTTGGATTTGTATCTTCATAAATGAGCCTGCCAATGTGGAGTTTTGACCACACAAATAGGTTTGAATATGACAAATAATTAAACTTTGTATTAGTATAAAAAATGGTTTAATGATAATGCTTTAAGATTATAAAAAGTTTTACATTTTCATCAAATAAAAATTTTCAATTTAATTTGACGAAATACATGATGATTGACCTTATAAAATAAATTTCCACCGTTACACCCTTTTCTCTTCAAAATTAAACTTAGAATTCTTCGTCCATATTTTGTGCACCTCGGAATTGTTGGCCTTAAAATAGATGCCAACTTGTGACAGTTGAATAGGTGCAACGATCAGAATGAACACGTTACTACTCCCTCTGTTGTTGACCCTTCTTATTTTCTCCCAAGCTCACAAGTACTCCGATGCACCACCACCTTCATCCCCCGTCTGCATCATCGGAGCCGGAATCGGCGGTTCATCCGTCGCCCATTTCATCCGTAAATACTCGCCGGAGCTCACTCCCACTACCAAAATCCGCGTATTCGAGCGCAACAGCATAGTCGGTGGTCGCACAGCCACCGTCACCATAGCCGGAGAAACATTTGAAGCTGGAGCTTCTATTCTTCATCCGAAGAACCTCCACGCAGTCAATTACACAAAGCTTCTCAACCTTAAGGCCAAAGAGCCAAGTTCGGGATCATTCTCTCTCGGAATTTGGGATGGCGATAAATTTGTTTTCAAAACGGTTGAAATCAGTAGCAATCTTCCCCTCCTCGAGAAGTTTCTTAAACTCCCTTTTGTTGAGAATCTCGTTTCACTCGTCAATTCGGGACTCATGTTTGTTCGCTATGGTTTCTCGCTATTTAAGATGCAGAACTTTGTTCAGGTACCTATTTATGTTAGGTTTAATCGCATTTATTTTAAGTTGATTATTTATTTGTATATAAAAGCAAATGTGTGCTATTGTTTAGATTGCTGTGGATAGGTTCTCAAAATACTATGAGGAAACTGATTCAAGACCTATTTTTGAGACTGTGGATGAGATGTTGAAATGGGCTGGTTTGTTTAATCTTACTACCAGAACTTTACAAGATGAATTGGTTGATGTTGGATTGTCGCCATTGTTGATCAATGAACTTGTCACGGTGAGAATTCTTATTACCCTTTACAAATACAAATATAGAATATAGATGAATTCGTATTTCATTAATCGTTTACCCTCTACTGTTTTTTCCTCCAAAACTTTTATGAAAGTTTTATCCTCATTCTATTCTGATGTGTCTACTTCAAGTAATCTGACCTCTAGAATACTTGGGTGTACGTCGTTTGTCCATATCCATAGTGATGGTAGAGGGAAACTTGATCCTAGAGCGTTAAAATATGTCTTTATAGGATACTCTTCTACTAAAAAGGGTTTCAAATGTTATCATCCACCATCTCATAAATCCTGTCTCTCGAGATGTCACATTCCATAAACAAGAAAGTTACTTCCTTCAAACTCATCTTCAGGGGGTGAATATAAGTAAGGAAGACGAGTCTTCTCTACTTGCTGACCTTACTTTCGAACCGGAAGTTGAGACTGAAACTAGTGGTGACAATGTTGAGACTGAACTTGATTCTGAAAAAAATGGAAATGTTGAAACTGATGTAAGATTTTGAAAAAATTTAGTATATACAAGAAAGAAGAACATTCCTGAATCTACTTATATCCAAGAATCCAATCTGACATTACACGAGGTAACTTCTCCCGACCCTTCAAGCACTAGTGATTCAATTTTTGAATTTTCTCATGAACAAGAAACTGAATCCAACTCAGTGCTACCTCCTCAATACAAGGATTTATATCTTCCAATTGCCCTTAGAAAAGATACCAGAAAATATACTAAAAAGCCACTTTACCCTATATCCAACTACTTAAGTTTTGAACATTATTCACCCACCAATACAACATTCCTCACAAGTCTAAACACTATAACAATATCTAACTCTTTATCTGAGGCATTGTCTAAGAGGAAATGGAAACAGGCCACGGACTTGGAGATAGAGGCATTGAATAAGAACAATACTTGGGAATTGGTTTCTCTGTCAAATGGAAGAAACTTGTAGGGTGCAGATGGGTATATAATGTTAAATACAAGGCTGATGGATCTATTGGGAGGTACAAGGCAAGATTGGTTGTCAAAGGATTCACCCAAATTTTTGGAGTAGATTACTCAGAGACATTTTCTCCAGTTGCTAAAATGAATACCGTAAGGGTGATATTATCTTTAGTAGCTAATTACAATTGAAATTTACATCAATTTGATGAAGAGATCTATATGGATGTACCCCCTCCCCTGGATATTGTGAACTTACTACCGCCAACATTGTGTGCAAATTAAAAAAGGCTTTATATGGACTAAAGCAATCACCACGAGCATGGTTTGGAAGATTCATCAAAATTATGATAGGTTTGGACTTAAAACAAAGTCAAGGAGATCATACTCTATTTATCGAACATTCTGAGATAGGGGGAGTAACAGTTTTATTAGTGTATGTGGATGACATTATAGTAACAAGTGATGATGAGAAGGAGCAACAATTGTTAGGCTAACATTTAGCTAAGGAGTTTGAGATTAAGACCTTGGAAAAATTGAAGTACTTTCTGGGGATTGAAGTTGCCCACTCTAAAAAAGGAATCTCCATATCTCAACAAAAATATATTACTGATCTTCTACAAGAGACGGATAAGACAACATGCAAGCCTGCAAGTACACCAATTGATCCAAGTGTAAAGTTGGAGAACACAGAAGAA
Organism: Lathyrus oleraceus; assembly: GCF_024323335.1. Taxonomy (NCBI): domain Eukaryota; kingdom Viridiplantae; phylum Streptophyta; class Magnoliopsida; order Fabales; family Fabaceae; genus Lathyrus; species Lathyrus oleraceus. Next base: position 149,893,515 of record NC_066583.1, on the reverse strand, counting down.
AATATTCCGGTTGATAAGAGAATGTATCAAAGATTAGTCAGAAAACTTATATGTCTATCACATACTAGACCAAATGTTGCTTTTGCTGTAAGCTTACTCAGCCAATTCATGCACAAAACAAAGGAGATTCATTTACAAGTTGCGCTCCGAATTGTGCTATATTTAAAAGAAACTCCGGATAGAGGAATTTTGTTTGAACGAAATGGAAGTGTGAGTCTTGAAGCATATAGTGATGTTGACTATGGTCACTTGTGGATAGAAGATCAACTACATGATATTGTACTTTTCTAGGTGAGAATCTTGTAACTTGAAAGAGTAAAAAACAAAGTTTTGTATCTAGATAATGATATTAGAAGACTTGAAGATCAAGAGTGATGAACCAATGGGACTTTATTGTGATAATAAATATGCTATTAGCGTAGCCCATAATCCAGTGCAGCATGATAGAACCACACATATTGAAGTTGACAGACAATTCATCAAAGAAAAGTTAGATAGTTATTTTATTTGCACTCCATATGTTTCTTCTCAAGACAACGTTGCAAATCTTCTAACTAAGGGGTTGAACAACAATAACTTTGAAATTTTTTTTTCCAAACTGGAAATGATAGATATTCATTCACCAGCTTGAGAGGGAGTGTTGTAAATAAATTACTTTTACTATTATTATTAGTAATTCATATTTGAGCTTTTAGTCCATTAGATTAGAATAGTCTTATATAAAGAGATTAGTGCTTATAATTTTAACATACTTGAAATATATTATTCAGTTCCAAACTTGGTAAGCAATATATATATATATATATATATATATATATATATATATATATATATATATATATATATATATATATATATATATATATATATATATATATATATATATATATAATACAATGATTCAGTTTACAATAATACCTCTGAACTGTATCACGGGACTACTGCCCCCACACCCCTGTCACCTACCCTCACCAAATAGTTGGGCCTAAGACCGACTGAAATTTCAACATACCGTGTTCCTCTTTGTTTTAATATGAGTCATACTCAACAGTGTCCATAATATATAATATAGTCTTTCAAATTTGCAAAAACTAAAAACAAAACAAAACAATTTAGTCCATTAAATTGAACTATGATAGTCAATTAGTCCTTTCTCCAAATTTAGCCCAACAATTTTAAAGATTCTATGCTTGTTTTGATGTAGTAAGAGACTATTCATGTTAATTTTAGGTCTTTCTTTGATTTTGATGGATGTTTACGAAATTAATATTTTAATGGAGAGACTAAACTGCTCGATCCATACAATTTGGAGTGCTGAAATGCTGATTTATCTAGTTTATTTCAACTGAGAGCTTGTTTGGATAAACTTCTTTCTTGACAAATGCTCATGCAAAAAGAAATTTTGAAAGAATCTTGCAGTAACAGTGGTGTATCCTGTAAGTTGAAATTAGCTTATGTATCTTAATTTTTTAGAAGCTCTCTGATTTTATTTCTCTATAACCATTTTTTCTTAAATGAAGAATCATACACTTATTTTGATTGAGATGCTCTGATCAGTTAGAAGCTAATCCAAATTGGGCATGTGAAAGTATTGTGTTACTTCAGAATAAAAAATCCCACACCTGTAGAAAAAGAAGCATCTTAAATTTAAAAAGCTTATTATGATATGGGATTCTGGTCTGTTTATTTATGCAGGTCATCACACGTATTAACTATGGTCAAAGTGTCTACATGAGTGGGTTGGGAGGTGCAGTTTCGCTGGCAGGATCGGGTGGAGGATTATGGGCCATTGAGGGAGGCAACTGGCAAATGGCTGCTGGACTGATTAATCGGTCGGATGTTGCATTACATCTGAACGAAGAAATTAAATCTGTTGCTGACCTTGGAGATTATTATGAACTCAACTCAACAAAAGGAAACAGTTACATCTGTGAAGTCACTGTGGTTGCAACACCATTGGATGAGATAAGTATTCAATTTATTCCCCCAATCTCAATTCCTGAGAGAAAACTACAGCATACACATGCAACCTTTGTCAGAGGCCTTCTAAACCCTGTGAGTAATTAACACTTGATAGTCATAACCTACTATTATGTAATACAGGTTCTGTCCATGTCAGTCTGATATTCTTCTTTCATTTTAGTTGTTGCTGCTACTACTAATGGATATCCTTTGTTGTGCTGTAGGTATATTTTGGTCTCAAGGCTGCGGCAAAACTTCCAGATCTTGTGGCTACGTTAGAGGACCCTAAACTTCCATTTACAAGCATTTCAGTTCTCAAGAAGCACAATGAAGAAGAATCAACTTATAAAATATTCTCTCGTCAACCAATGACAGACACATTGCTTGATAGCATTTTCAGGTAAATAGTATCAGATGTTAATCAACAAATTTTTCATGTACCTTGAAACTTAAATTATACTGCTGATTTGTGTAACAAAATCTATTGCACAGACCTGGCCACTTCTAGTTAGAAAAAGAGAACTAGTCTATAACTTGGGATAACTGTGGAGTCATCACACATCAAACCTACCTAATAAATACAATATGTGCTCTGATGTGCAAATGTGTGCAGGATTGGAACCTAATGACAGTATTTATTTGTTTAGCTTTGTATTTCTCTTCTTGTTCTCACAAAAATGAGTAAAAGAAAACTTTCACCGATTTCTAATTGTAACTTGTGTTGATTGCTCCTCTGACAGTGTGAGGAAGGAGACAATTCGGATAAACTGGGCTGCCTATCCTCAGTATCATGCCCCAGAAATATTTGCCCCGTTTGTATTGGATGGGCGACATCTGTACTATGTTAATGCATTCGAAAATGCGGCTAGCACCATGGAGACAAGTGCTGTGGCAGCTGAGAATATTGCCCGACTCATACTCTCAAGATATTTTGGCAAAGTAAGTGCGCATTCATCTAATTTGAAGGCTAGTTTTCAAGCAGAAGATGTTCATTTTGACTTGTGATACGTTCAAAGATTTTGTTTAATTTGCATCTGGAAATACAGGAAAGTAAATCAAGCAATTATTACCAACGGGAGGTTAATCCCTAACCAACTGCGAGATACAACAATGTGTGAAATACATAAATTACGGGACGATACATAATTACTCTCCCCAGCCCCTTCCTTTGTATTTCATTTACAATGTTATTATGTTATTAATGGGTAGTGAAAATAGTGTGTGTGGTTGTTGAGATTCAAACTTCTAGTGGTTGCATTTTCTGATGAGGATTTCTTTGTACTTGTGGAGTTTCATGGTTAACTGCGATAAACCTCTAAGATTGGTCTAATGGTGAGCAGTTTGAATAGTATGCTTGAAATCCTAGATTTAAACCTCATTGTCTCTATTGCAGGAGTATTGTATAGTTCACTGCGATTAACAAGGCAGAGGTAATTATTTACAATGTATAGTATGTAATATTTGACTAGAGCAATAGTTTAGATTATAATAAAATTACTAGAGTTCAGTTATCTTTCTATTGCTTGAACTTTATAGAAAAACGGAAAAAATTGGCTTACCACCTTCTTATAAACTTAACGAGACAAATTTTGTGAAAAGAAAATGTTTCTTCTTCCTACCAGACCGGTTGAAGGCCTGTAAAAGACACGGACAAGCCGTGAAACCTTGACGTGGCCTTGTGGCTGATGACTATCAAGTCATTCATGTTGTTTTTCTAATTAAAAAGGCTTAATTTTGTTAATTCTGTTTGTTAAAATATCAATAAGATTACGTGGTACTGACTAAAATCAATATAACTAACAATTTATGTGAGATGCTCAGAGTTCATTTACTCTTTAAATGAAAATATGTTGCAATAAGTTCATAAAAAGCTCATGTTTGCTAAATTAGTCACAAAGTCGTAACTGACATTTAAACTGAAAATATTACTATGATCCAGTTTGCAAAATTAAGAGAACAAAATATATTTTTTTAAAATTGAAGGACCAAACTGAACCCCAAATATGGAAAAAAAAAATGAAATTTTGCCATTTAAAAAACATTAAAATATCAAACGTAAAGAATGATTTTCTCATTATACGATTCAATGATAAATCATTTGATAAGTTTATATATACTTCATTTCCTCATTTCGGGTCAGCTTCAAAAATGGAGGAAAAAACTAGTGTAATTTTAAGTTTTTTATATACGATTACTTTTCCCCTCAAATATTGCATCCTCCTATTCTCAAGTCATTGCATCTCATTATATATTTATAATAGTGAATAATACTTCAAAGACAGCTCAGTAAAAATATTTCACTTGTTTGGTCATTTGATTGTTTTTTCGATTTTTGTGAACAAGCCTTATCAAATAGAGATGGAAAGAGTATCATATATGCACATCTGTACAAATTAAATGTCATTGCAAATACTAAAACCATTCAAAACTCCAGTAACTGTAGGAAGCAAGAGAGTTGACAGTGGTGCAGGCAGACAAGAAGACCAGATTCTACACTTTGGTTTGCAAAGCAGTTGACGTGTTTCCGTCGCAATGTTCTTCAAGCTGCCAATGGTTCCTCCATAACTGTTGCAACATCAGCCATATCAGTTAGCAAATATTTACTATACTTTTTTTGTTTTCTTTGGGAGAGAGGGGCGGCAGGTTCAGAGGGATGAGAAAATACCTTTTCTTTTTATAGGTTCTTTAGCCTCAGTGGCAACTGGTGCCTTGGTTGGGACATCAGGAAGGTCCAATTTTTCATCAATATCTTCAGAAACTGTGGTAGGAACTTCAGGAAGATCATCGACAGCAAGCTGATGGAAATAATATGAATTCATTCAATTGTCATGCAATAAGAATTTATGGAGAAATGATGCATTTATTGCATATTCATGTTTCTGTGAACTTGATTAATCAACATTTTTCTGTTTGTCATGCAATAAGAATTTATATGGTATTCCTAATTTTGAATTCACTAGCTCAAAACTTTGCTTAGTGGTGGACAAACAATTGAACTCAATGTTTGGCAGCATAACTACCAGGCAGTGACATTATGCAGTTAGTTGCAGTACATGTTTATTTATGCTAGATGGTGTACCGTATACCACAAACAACTTGGATTCATCAAATAGCAAAACTAAATCAAAGATTTTCAAACTCTTCTATGCAAAAGTGATTTAGTCCCACTTTTTGACAAAATTTTGTATTAAATAGAGTATAGTGGAACAATAGTCATTTGTTCAAATTCACTATAGTATAGTGCTATAGCAACACTATAGCTGCTATGTAACAACGATGTTAAACCCTCAAATGAAGAACTTCCATCAACTAACCTTAGCTAATACAATAACATGTCATTCCTCCGGCAATGAGGTACAGTAAGTGAAAAGTGCTAAATTGAAGCATAATGATATATATGTCCTTTCCATATACTATGATTAAAGCCAAAAGCCAACAGTACAGCTGGAACAATATGAATGTATTATATTGGAGTAAAATATAAGTCAATACAAAATCTCGTACCTGGGTTTCCAAGTTCTCAAACTCTGCCAAAATCTCCTCTTCATCTTCTGCTGATAATTGCTCCCCAAGTACCGCATTGATTTCCTTTAAGTTCAACAAAATCATGTAAAACATCAGCAAGTATCAAATGTAAACGAAAAAAAAAGAGTCGGGATATGTTGCCAAAGAAAAAGTAGCTGCCAGATATTAACAGCCCAAAAGCACGCATAGCTCGATCAAAACCACAACAGCTTCAATCGCTAACCAACCCCGACTCCCACAAAAGCAAACTTAAGTGCGACGAATCTAGAAGTGGAAATCAGTTTTCAAAAACAGCACGAGTAAGGATAAGAATGAACTCAAGCTCACATCTTGATAAGCTTTAGCTTCAGCAGTGTCATCCATAAGTTTTTGAACATCCTCAATGTTTATCTCACTTTGTATGGCTTTCATCGCTTCATTTCCAGCCTTCAAACTTTCAAAAACAGACTTCTGCTTGCTTGCTAGTTCAATATCTGCTAACTGAACCCAAAACATAAATGTAAGCACATGTTGAAAGAGAGTAGTGTTGTTGCTCAATTATTCTGAACAAAACACCGTAAAGAGAAAAAATATTGAATTGGTTCCATAGACAGGGGCAATTATAAAGCCATAGAAAGATGCTAACAAACAGAGATTCAGCCGTTAAGTATTGGATAAAACAGAACAAAATAATGAAGCAAACTTAAAAAAAAAAGGATAGAATAATAAAATATTACTTGTTGCTCAACATTTATAAGCCAGGTATCAACTTGCTTCAACAATTCTTCTTGTGTCTTTTTTTTCTTTAACGCGAGCAAGGCCCTGTCTTTCTTCTTTTCACGAATCAAGTCACGTGCAGCTTGCTTTTCTGCTTCAATAACAGCATCAAGCTGGTAAACAACGAACACACAAGAAAATAACTCAAGTAAGGTAGTGTATCCTCGTACATACTTCAATACTTATGTAACTGTTCCATCTAAATCACAATAACATCAAAAACCATATGAAAAAGGCATCCAAATGTCAAGAGTAGAAAAATGACAGAAATGCCCTTCTAAACTTCACCATAGAAAACATATACCAAAAAACAAATGCAATAAACAAATGCAATTAACATGAAAGTGATCTATACTTGAGTTTAATTTGATTAAGAGAGTGATCTATACTTGAGTTTAATTTGATTAAGAGAGTGATCTATACTTGAGTTTAATTTGATTAAGAGAGTGATCTATACTTGAGTTCAATAATTTCTAATCTAAAATAGAATTCAATTCTTCAATTCCCCTTTAGCCCTAATAAGTCCTAATATCCAAACTATGAGAAAATTTCACGTTCAGAATAAAAATGTTAGAACATAAATGAAATAGAGGAAAAAGGGTTTCGAAAAAAGTAACCTTTTGTTGATATTGGGCAAGTTTGCGTCTCTGGGTCTTGAGAGCTAGAATTGCACGATCCACGTCTGTTACCTTAGGTTTCTTCACGAATATATTCCCCATCGATTTCGACTTTGCGGTGTTGATAAGGATGTTTTATAATCTGGGCATGGAGTTGGATTGAATCGAATCGATCATAGAGAGGAATAATAGTGATGATGATCGAATTCAGAAGATGAGAATTGAAGGTATATTGTATTTGGTTTTTAGTTTTTTCAGTTGGAAAAAACTTCGAAAGAGGGTTTTGACGTTTCGAACAGCTGACAACCTGGCCACACTGGTTCTAACGGTGAAGTTATTATTCTGTATATTATTTAAAGAAAACATTTTTTTTACAAACTATAAATAAAAAATATAACGAATTTATTCTAAGAGATTAAAGGTAGTGCACTATCAGTATAATCTTTTTTTACACCATCATCCCATAGGATTATAACTTTCCGCCATGTCTTTTTTAAAATTAAATGTGTGATTTGGCGGGATACACATCTCTGATTTGTTGACACTGTAAAAATATTTTACACTATCAGTGCATAGTCTTTTTTCTCTTTATTCTAAAAATCATTTTTCAAGAGTCGAAGTTGTAAAAAAATGTTGTAAAGTCACGCTTCTACTTCTAAATTACATGCAACTTTTAGAAAATGTTTATCGATATTTAAAGTTATATGATATACTATTTTTCAAGTTCTAATGATTGTTTGAATGAGAGTGAAGAGGATCCTCTTACGCAAGATGTCTAGGGTGGCTTAGCCGCTCTTGCTCGAAAAGGAGACCTATGATAGGAGAGACTTCTAAGTTCATACATAATATCTCAAATGTTTTAATAAAGGGTGATATCTTAGAAGGGGTGACTTTGTGTAAAGAGGATTAACAACCCCCAAGTCATGGATGACATGAAGATGAAGGTGCACGTAGAAGAATTCGTCATAGGAGTCGGCTAGGGATGCCATGTTGACCCTTTCGTCTTTAATACATTGTTATATTAGGACGTCTTTTTTGTCCCCTGATCTGGATAAATTTATGCTCTTACCAAAGAAATCCATTTTTTCTTAGGTTGTATAAATAGTCTTGTAATCTTCGACTCCCGTTCATTTGAAGAATTAGATGCCATCACTGGTCTTGAGTTTCCTAAGAAAGATTTGGGGGAAATAGACTCATTATCACTAGTAGAATTTTAACTATTATCATAACCTCCAAACATCCTTAATTCAATGATTTTGTAATCATTTTCTCTTCTAACCGCCTCATGTTTATAACATAATGCATCCACATATCTATATACTAATCCACACGAGTTGAAGGCTCTATCACATTGTCAGTCTCATCTAAATCTCTAATAATTTCCATTCCCGAAAAAGAGAGGATGAAGGAAAATGGAAAATTTTAAGACATGCACTAGGGATGATGATGGAGGATGAAGTTGAACTTGGGATGGAAGAACCATGGAATAAATCTGCATTGAGAAAATGGAAACATCCTGGAGAAGAAAGTGATCATAATCCCCTTATTATAAATCCAAAATACCTAGGACGCATAGGCTATCATTGCCTTACCAGAGGTATGCGCCAACGGTTAGGAAAAAAAATCCAAATACGCCTCAGTTTTTGCGCATGCAATAAGATCAAAGGCAAACTCATCATGATAGTGCATTTAATGCTTTACCCATTCCCCGCGTTCGAGACTTGAGGGACTCACCTTTCAAACATCTCTTGAGGGACCCACCCTATGCCTTACTCGAGGGACGCGTCTTTCTAGTTTTTAGAAAGGTTATTGTGCACACAATTTAATCACATCACCCTTCTCAGGCCTCATTATTGAAGGATTATGGACTAAGATAAATTTTATTGGACCCCAAAGAGAGACAACCCATGGTCTAAGTAGCCCAAATGAGTGATGAAATGATAATTGAGGGATATGAGCAAACTCATATGACATGGCATTAAATGCTTTACATGTTCCCCACGTTTGACAATTGAGGGACTCACCCTCCAAAGCTCACTCGAGGGACTCGCACTCCGAGCCTTGCTTGAGAGACCTGTCTCTCTAGTTTTCAAAAAGATTGTCATGTATACAATTTAATCTATTTTCACTTCTATGACCTTGTGATTGAAGGACTGTGGACTGAGATAACTTTTATTGGTGAAGAAGCTTGTTGAAGAAGTTACACAAGATACCCATATGAATTAGGGTTTCCAAGGTAAACCAACTCCAAACTCTTGATGATTTCTTGATCAAAATAACATGTGAAGACCATAGGGATTCATATATGATGCTTAGTGCCATAATAAACCAATTTTTGATTGAGCTCCTTGCCTTGATGGTCTTAAACCCTATATGTGAGCTTGATAGATCAAAGGTGAGCACATGCCCTACCTACAAAAGAGTTCGTTTATACAAACACATATTTTTGGTATTTTTGTTAGTAAAGATGATAAAATACAAAGTATCATACAATCAAATGGTGCTTGGTGATCTCTCCCAATACAAACCCAATGAATGAGGGGTAAGAAAGATGCCAAGATGTGATCCCAATGCTAATGCATATGATGAGATATCATAAGGGATCTTAGGGTCAAAATTGGGGTCTTATAGGTTTGTAACCCAACCCATAACGGTCCAACTTTATTTTGACGTCAATAACATCTCCCCAACCTTCGGGACTTCCTTCCTCAATGGTTGATCTTGGTTCCTTCCATGATGCAAAAGATGGAATACCCTCCCCCTTTAGTTCTTCGACTTACATAAGGACAACGTTGGTTATTTAAAGAGCTTGGAAAGAAGTTTCTAAAGCATCCTCATCAGCCTCAATGTAACTGAATGAAGAGAGGTGGCTTACCATAAGATCTTCCTCGCCGGACACAATCACCAGCTTATCATCAATAACAAATTTCATTTTTCGGTGCAAGGTGGAAGTCACGGCCCTAGCGGCATGAATCCATGACCTTCCAAGCAAACAACTATAATTTTGACTGATGTCCATAACCTGAAAAGTAATTTCAAACACATGTGGACCAATTAAGATTGAAAACTCCACTCCCCCTATGACGGTCCTCCTCGATCCATCAAATGTCTTGATAATTAATGCGCTTAGCCTCATCTCAACCCCTTGATATGCCAACTTATCGAGCTCCCTTTTAGGTAAAACATTCAGAGAGGAGCCAGTGCCCACAAGGATTCTTGTTAGGGTATCTTCTTAGCATTTCACAGATATGTGTAAAGCATGGTTATGGTCTTGGTCGTCCTTCGTCAAATCTTCTCTACTGAAGCTGAGATGGTTGCATGCTGTAATATTGGCAATAACCCCATCAAATTGATCAATAGTAATGTTGTGAGTGACATGAGCCTGGGCTAACAATTTCTTCAAGGCACTCCTATGAGTTGGAGAACTCATGAGAAGAGACAAAATGGATATCTTTGAAGGAGCTTGATGCAACTGATCAATAATCTTGTAATCACTCTTCTTGATAATCCTTATAAATTCAGTGCCTTCATTAGTTGGGATCACCCCTTTTCCTTTGTCGGTAACATTGGTGGTGGTTTCTTTCGGTGGAATTGGCGGAGCCAAGTTGAACTGAGGAGTATAAATGCGACCACTGCGGGTCATTCTGCTTCCCACTGCTATATCAGTGCTTGCAATCTTTAGACCTTCTTTCTGACATACTTTTTCAGACCTTTGGTTAACCACAGTCGTATCATACTTCCAAGGAACTGCTTTAGTATTCTCAAAAGGAAAAGAACTAGGCCTTTGGATAACCACTGGCTTAGGCATATTGAATATTGGTTCAACTGATTCTAAAATGTTGAAAATTGGCTGAACAACAGTAGAATCTGGAAGGTTGAATACTGGCTCTGGCATGTTGAAGACTGGTGTTGTAGTACTTTACTCAGGTAGATTGAAGATGGGTTCAATCACTGCTACCTCATTCTTTTTCATACGACTTCTTACTTGCAACACACCTTGGTTAATCAATTCTTGAATATCCTTTCGGACAATTTCACATCCTTTAGGACCAACAGTACATTCTTCACAACTCTTGTGGCAATTCTTCAATAAACATGCCTCCACTAACTTTGCATGAAAATCTCTGAGCGGAGTCTTGATTTTGGATGCATTAAGAATCAGACTTTCATCAGGCTCATCATCAATAGCATTCACAGAACCATGAGCGGGCAAAGGATTATTTTTTACATTCTGACCGGTATCCCCAAATGAAAGAATCTTTTTCTCAATCAATTCCCTCACAATATGCTTTAAGGCATAACAACCTTCCAAATAATGCCATGGGGCGCTTTCATGGAGCAAACAATGTGTATTGGGATTATAATATGGTGGGAGAGAATCTGATGGAGGTCCCAAAGGTCTTGGAACAACTAACCCTTTTTTCAACAATGACAAATATAATTTAGTGTAAGACATAGGAATTTGAGGAAACAGAGGTTTTCCACCGTGTCTTCTATTTTGAAATGGAGCATTTTGGCGTGGAGTTGGGGTCCTTTGTTGATAAGCTGGAGCGTTAGGCGCTTGTTGATAAGTTGAAGTGTTGGGTGTTGTTTGAAAGATCGGAACTGCTTGAGTCGATTGATACACTGGGACTTGTTGATTGAAAGTTGGTGTAATAGCTGTTACACACGGCTATTGAGCAAACTGTGGTTGTTGTACATACTGTTGTTGAGAAAAAGATTGTTGCTTTTTCTAAGACTGATTCTTTCTTCTACTACCCATCACTGCATTTGTTTCTCCTTCCTTTTTCTTATGAAAACTGCTAGAGAATTTCTTGGTATTGTTATTGTTGTTGGAATTACTAGCTGCAACAATCATCTTTCCATTTTTTAAGCCAAGTTCCACTTTGATACCCACGACCACTAAGTCAGAAAAACTTGTGGTCACGTTTCTCACCATCCTTTCAAAAAATTATGGTCACACTGTATCGACGAACCAATCTGCCAATTCTTTTTCAGTTAATGGAGGTTCCACTTGAGATGCAGTCTCTCTATGTAACACCCCGATAATAATAAAATAATTATTTAAATTGAGTTAATAATATATTTATTAATTTAGTTGAATAATTGGAAATTTATTATTATTATTGGATTATTATTATTATTGGAATATATATATAAGTTGGAAATAAAGAAAAGAGCCCATTTTGAGTAAAAAGGTTTTTCGTGAAAAACAGAGAAGCGATCGTGAAAGAGGAAAAGGGCAAAGAGACAGAGCAAGGGCTGAAGGTTGAAGAGAGAAAAGCTTGGAGCTCAAAGATTCGCCGAATTAACTCAGGTAAGGGGGGTTTATCGTCGATTAATGGGTATTATGGGATAATATGTGATGGGTAGTGATAAGCCGTTATTTGACCCTAATTGGGATTGGTGAATGCTGGAATTACGTTGGTTAAACTGTGTTAAAAACTGAAATTGAATCCGTGATTGTATGTGTCGTGATTTTCCGAGAGTGTAGCTTTTTACGGAATCGGAATCGGAGGTCCGGAAGTCCTCCAACGGCGGAAAATGCGGAGAATTTTGCATTCTGCCTTGTGTTAGCGCAGGAACTGTTGTTTTGTCTGCGTTAACCGGTTAACCCAGGGTGTTAACCGGTTAACACTGTTTTGAATTGTGAAAATGTACTGTTTTGCCTGCGTTAACCGGTTAACACTGTTGCGTTTTGCCAGAAAATGTGTTTTTGCCTGCGTTAACCGGTTAACCCAGGGCGTTAACCGGTTAACACTGTTACAGAGTGGAAAAATTGGCTTTTAATGTTGTGTACATAATTGAGAGTTGGCCTATGTTGGCGTATGATGTAATAGGGATTATTTCCCGCTGTTTTAAGCAGTATAGGTATTAGTAGAGTGTGCTAATACTGTGTTTAATTGATTTACATGATAATGATGTGTTGATACATGTGTTGATGATGTATGATGGTATGCATAATGATGTGAATGTATGTATTATGCATGTATGTGTGAATGGACTGTTGTATGGCTTAGAGTGTGAGCATATGTTTATTCTTGAATTACTGTTGATGTTGCATTGCTAGATGATTAGCATGCATGGCATAGCCTTCGGGGCTGTAGCTAATTCCCATAGTGAGGAATTAGTGAGTGAACCATTGTGGGTTTGTTGTTGATGTTTGCATACTAGATGATTAGTGTGCATAGTCTAGCCTTCGGGGCTGTAGCTGATTCCCATGGTGAGGAATTAGTGAGTGAGTCACTAGGTCTCAAATGAGTGGGACTAGTGAGCTTAGTAGCCGTATCTGGAGGGATCGGTGAGCTTGAACTATATGTTCAAGAATAGTCGGTACCGCATGTGTGGAGTCTCATTGCATAATGTATGTATGGCGTATAATATGAATGGATGTATTCCAATATTATACGTGTGTTTGTGATGTTATGGAGTATGATTTGAGATTATACTTGTGATTTATGTTGGTGTGAGTATGATGTTGAGTTGATGTGCTGTTACTGATTGTATGTTGTGATTAGGGTGATTAATGTGTTATTTACTTAGCATTACATGATATTTCATAATGCTTATTATATTGATTGAGGAACTCACCCTTACAACTATTTTTCAGGTAACGAGAAATGAGTTGAGTAGAAGCGAATGCTTGGAGTCTAGTGTAGTCTCCTTAGTGGGTCGTGCTCTGATAGGTGTAACATCGGGATGGGATGTTTTATTTTGTTGAATAATTTACATGTGATTGTTACATGTTGTACATGATTGATGAGATCTCTATCCGTTGCGTTTTATGCAAATATTTATGTTTTGGATTAATAAAAGAGCATGACTGTTATATTGCTGAATGGTGTGAATAATTGTGTGACACCCTTGAATGGCATAATTACTCTGATTGTTATATGTTTATTATAATTTAATTAAATAATTGGGGTATTTTAGAAGGGTGTTACATTAGTGGTATCAGAGCATAGTCGGTCGAGTCGAGTCGTAATTATTCTGTTTCCCCTGTACGGGATAGGTGTTGTGTAACCCTATCAGTACTTATTGTTTTAGTTTGTTTGGGTTTTCAGAATAGAGATGGCTGGAAGAGGTAGAGATGATGCTGCGATTGCTGAGGCTCTGGGTATGCTAGCTGGAGTACTTGGAGGAAATCCGAATGTTGTTGGAATGGGAGCTGCTCGTCAACTGAGTGAGTTCCAAAAGAACAATCCTCCAATGTTCAAGGGAGCATACGATCCAGATGGCGCTCAGAAGTGGTTGAAGGAGATAGAGAGAATCTTCCGAGTGACTGAGTGTGCCGATAACCAGAAGGTCAGGTTCGGTACGCATATGCTGTCAGAGGAAGCTGATGATTGGTGGGTTGCTACCCGCACTGAGTTGGAAAATGCTGGGAATGCTGAGATCACTTGGGCTGTGTTCAGAGAGAGATTTCTGAGGAAATATTTTCCAGAGGATGTCAGAGGAAGGAAAGAGATAGAGTTTTTGGAATTGAAGCAGGGTAACAGGTCTGTTACTGAGTATGCTGCTAAGTTCACAGAACTGTCGAAGTATTACACTCCCTATAATGAGGCTGCTGGAGAATTTTCGAAATGTGTGAAGTTTGAGAACGGGTTGCGTCCCGAGATCAAACAGGCTATTGGATATCAGCGGATCAGAGTGTTTTCTGACTTGGTTGACTGTTGCAGGATTTTTGAACAGGATACCAAGGCCAGAGCAGAGAGCTATCAGCAGAGGGTTGATAGGAAAGGCAAGAATCAGAATGATCGTGGAAAACCGTATGCAACTGGCAAAGGTTTCCAGAGACAGAGTGGGATGAAGAGGCCTAGTGGGGGAGACTCCAGTGCCCCTGTTAAGTGTTATAGATGTGGTCGGGCTGGACATCGTGTCCATGAGTGTACCAGTGCTGAGATGAAGTGTTTCAAGTGTGGCAAAGGTGGTCACTTGGCTGCAGAGTGCCGGTTGAAGACGGTGACTTGTTTCAACTGTGGAGAGGTGGGTCATATCAGTCCACAGTGTCCTAAGCCGAAGAAGGAGAATCAGTCAGGAGGCAAGGTCTTTGCCTTATCGGGTTCTGAGACTTCTGCAGATGATCGTTTGATCCGAGGTACGTGTTATATTAATGGCTTTCCTCTTGTAGCTATTATTGACACCGGTGCTACTCATTCCTTTATATCTTTGGATTGTGCTGTGAAACTTAAGTTAGAGATATCTGAGATGCTTGGAAGTATGGTGATTGATACTCCTGCGAAGGGTTCAGTGACTACTACTTCAGTTTGTTTGAATTGTCCTTTGAGTATTTTTGGTAGAGACTTTGGGATAGACCTTGCGTGTCTTCCACTAGTGCAGATTGATGTTATCTTGGGTATGAACTGGTTGGTGTTTAACCGAGTTTCTATCAACTGTTTTGATAAGACTGTGATATTTCCTGAGAGTGAGGAAGGAAAGAGTTTGTTTCTATCAGCAAGGCAGGTGAATGAGGAAGTAGCAGATGGGGGAGAGTTGTTTATGCTGTTAGCGACTTTAGAGGCTAAAGATAAATTGGTGATTGGCGATCTAGCAGTGGTGTGTGATTTTCCTGATGTGTTTCCTGAAGAAGTGAATGAATTGCCGCCAGAGCGTGAAGTTGAGTTCTCGATTGATTTGGTACCTGGTACTAGGCCGATATCGATGGCTCCGTACCGTATGTCTGCTGTTGAGTTAACCGAATTGAAGAGTCAGTTGAAAGATCTGTTGGATAAGAAGTTTATTTGTCCGAGTGTGTCACCGTGGGGTGCACCAGTGTTATTGGTTAAGAAGAAAGAAGGTACTATGAGGTTGTGTGTGGACTACAGGCAACTGAATAAAGTGACGATCAAGAATCGGTATCCTTTGCCGAGGATTGATGATTTGATGGATCAGTTGGTTGGTGCGAGTGTGTTCAGCAAAATAGATTTGAGATCTGGGTATCATCAGATACGTGTGAAAACTGAGGATATTCAGAAGACTGCTTTCAGAACAAGGTATGGACATTATGAGTATTCTGTAATGCCTTTTGGTGTGACTAATGCGCCTGGAGTATTCATGGAGTATATGAATAGGATTTTCCACCCGTATCTAGACCAGTTTGTTGTGGTGTTTATTGATGACATTTTGGTGTATTCGAAATCTGAAGAAGAGCATGCTGAGCATTTGAGAGTGGTTTTGGAAGTTCTCCGAGAAAAGAAGTTATTTGCTAAACTATCCAAATGTGAATTTTGGTTAGGAGAAGTTAGTTTTCTTGGTCATGTGATTTCAAGAGGTGGTGTTGCTGTTGATCCTTCTAAGATAGAAGCGGTATCTAATTGGGAAGCTCCGAAGTCTGTTGCTGAGATTCGAAGTTTTCTTGGATTGGCTGGTTATTATAGGAAGTTCATTGAGGGATTTTCTAAGTTGGCGTTACCGTTGACGATGTTGACTAGAAAGGGGCAAGCATTTGTTTGGGACTCAAAATGTGAAGAAGGTTTCCAAGAGTTAAAGAGAAGGTTAACTAGTGCTCCTATTCTGATATTACCGAGTTCGTCGGAACCATTTGAGGTTTACTGTGATGCTTCATTGTTGGGTTTGGGTGGTGTGTTGATGCAGAATAAGCAGGTTATAGCTTATGCTTCGAGACAACTGAGGATTCATGAGAGGAACTATCCGACGCACGATTTAGAGTTGGCAGCTGTAGTGTTTGTTCTGAAGTTATGGAGGCATTACTTGTATGGTTCAAGATTTGAGGTTTTCAGTGACCATAAAAGTTTAAAGTATTTGTTTGATCAGAAAGAGCTGAATATGAGACAGAGGAGATGGTTAGAATTTCTGAAGGATTATGATTTTGGTTTGAATTACCATCCGGGTAAAGCAAACGTAGTAGCTGATGCATTGAGTCGGAAATCGTTGCATATGTCTATGTTAATGGTTAAAGAATTGGATTTAATTGAGCAGTTTAGAGATTTGAGTTTGGTGTGTGAGAGTACTCACAATAGTGTTAAATTGGGAATGTTGAAATGAACGAGTGGTATTCTGGATGAGATTAGAGAGGGTCAGAAATCCGATATGCTTTTGGTTGATAAGTTGACTTTAGTGAATCAAGGTCAAGGTGGTGAATTCAGAGTTGATGAGAATGGTGTTTTGAAATTTGGTAATCGGGTGTGTATTCCGGATGTTACTGAGCTTAAGAAGAGTATTCTTGAGGAAGGACATCGTAGTGGATTGAGTATTCATCCTGGAGCTACGAAGATGTATCATGATTTGAAGAAGTTATTTTGGTGGCCGGGAATGAAAAGAGAAATTGCGAGTTTTGTTTATTCCTGTTTGACTTGTCAGAAGTCGAAGATTGAGCATCAGAAGCCGTCTGGGCTAATGCAACCGTTGGCTATTCCAGAGTGGAAGTGGGATAGTATCAGTATGGATTTTGTTTCTGGTTTGCCGAGGACAAATAAGAATTTTGAAGCTATTTGGGTGATTGTTGACAGATTGACAAAGTCGGCTCATTTCATTCCGATCAGAATGGATTATCCGTTAGAGAGATTAGCCGAGTTGTATATTGAGAAGATTGTAAGTTTGCATGGTATTCCGTCTAGTATTGTTTCGGACAGAGATCCTAGATTTACATCGAAGTCTTGGGAAGGTTTGCAGAAGGCTTTGGGAACTAAGCTGAGATTGAGTTCTGCATATCATCCGCAGACTGATGGTCAGACTGAGAGGACGATTCAGTCACTAGAGGATCTTTTGAGGGCGTGTGTTTTGGAAAAGGGAGGTGCTTGGGATTGTTATTTACCTTTGATTGAGTTTACCTACAACAATAGTTTTCATTCGAGCATTGGTATGGCACCGTTTGAAGCTTTGTATGGTAGGAGATGTCGGACACCTTTATGTTGGTATGAGTCCGGTGAGAGTGCTGTGGTTGGACCGGAGATTGTTCAACAGACTACAGACAAGATTAAGTTGATTCAGGAGAAGATGAGAATTGCTCAGAGTCGTCAGAAGAGTTATCATGATAAGAGGAGGAAGTCACTTGAGTTCCAAGAGGGAGATCATGTGTTTCTTCGTGTTACTCCAATAACTGGTGTTGGTCGAGCTTTGAAGTCGAAGAAGTTGACACCTCGATTTATTGGTCCTTATCAGATTTTGGAGAGGATAGGGGAGGTAGCCTATCGTGTCGCTTTACCGCCGTCGCTTGCAAATTTGCATGAGGTTTTTCATGTGTCTCAGTTGAGGAGGTACATTCATGATCCGTCGCATGTAGTCCAAGTAGATGATGTACAGGTGAGAGATAACCTGACTGTTGAAACATCACCTATGAGGATCGAGGATCGAGAGTTGAAGCAGTTGCGGGGTAAAGAGATTGCCTTGGTGAAGGTAGCTTGGGGAGGACCAGCAGGTGGCAATGTGACTTGGGAACTTGAGAGTAAGATGAAGGAGTCTTACCCAGAGTTGTTCGCTTGAGGTATGTTTTCGAGGACGAAAACTCTTTTAGTGGGGGAGAGTTGTAACACCCCGATAATAATAAAATAATTATTTAAATTGAGTTAATAATATATTTATTAATTTAGTTGAATAATTGGAAATTTATTATTATTATTGGATTATTATTATTATTGGAATATATATATAAGTTGGAAATAAAGAAAAAAGCCCATTTTGAGTAAAAAGGTTTTTCGTGAAAAACAGAGAAGCGATCGTGAAAGAGGAAAAGGGCAAAGAGACAGAGCAAGGGCTGAAGGTTGAAGAGAGAAAAGCTTGGAGCTCAAAGATTCGCCGAATTAACTCAGGTAAGGGGGGTTTATCGTCGATTAATGGGTATTATGGGATAATATGTGATGGGTAGTGATAAGCCGTTATTTGACCCTAATTGGGATTGGTGAATGCTGGAATTACGTTGGTTAAACTGTGTTAAAAACTGAAATTGAATCCGTGATTGTATGTGTCGTGATTTTCCGAGAGTGTAGCTTTTTACGGAATCGGAATCGGAGGTCCGGAAGTCCTCCAACGGCGGAAAATGCGGAGAATTCTGCATTCTGCCTTGTGTTAGCGCAGGAACTGTTGTTTTGTCTGCGTTAACCGGTTAACCCAGGGTGTTAACCGGTTAACACTGTTTTGAATTGTGAAAATGTACTGTTTTGCCTGCGTTAACCGGTTAACCCAGGGCGTTAACCGGTTAACACTGTTGCGTTTTGCCAGAAAATGTGTTTTTGCCTGCGTTAACCGGTTAACCCAGGGCGTTAACCGGTTAACACTGTTACAGAGTGGAAAAATTGGCTTTTAATGTTGTGTACATAATTGAGAGTTGGCCTATGTTGGCGTATGATGTAATAGGGATTATTTCCCGCTGTTTTAAGCAGTATAGGTATTAGTAGAGTGTGCTAATACTGTGTTTAATTGATTTACATGATAATGATGTGTTGATACATGTGTTGATGATGTATGATGGTATGCATAATGATGTGAATGTATGTATTATGCATGTATGTGTGAATGGACTGTTGTATGGCTTAGAGTGTGAGCATATGTTTATTCTTGAATTACTGTTGATGTTGCATTGCTAGATGATTAGCATGCATGGCATAGCCTTCGGGGCTGTAGCTAATTCCCATAGTGAGGAATTAGTGAGTGAACCATTGTGGGTTTGTTGTTGATGTTTGCATACTAGATGATTAGTGTGCATAGTCTAGCCTTCGGGGCTGTAGCTGATTCCCATGGTGAGGAATTAGTGAGTGAGTCACTAGGTCTCAAATGAGTGGGACTAGTGAGCTTAGTAGCCGTATCTGGAGGGATCGGTGAGCTTGAACTATATGTTCAAGAATAGTCGGTACCGCATGTGTGGAGTCTCATTGCATAATGTATGTATGGCGTATAATATGAATGGATGTATTCCAATATTATACGTGTGTTTGTGATGTTATGGAGTATGATTTGAGATTATACTTGTGATTTATGTTGGTGTGAGTATGATGTTGAGTTGATGTGCTGTTACTGATTGTATGTTGTGATTAGGGTGATTAATGTGTTATTTACTTAGCATTACATGATATTTCATAATGCTTATTATATTGATTGAGGAACTCACCCTTACAACTATTTTTCAGGTAACGAGAAATGAGTTGAGTAGAAGCGAATGCTTGGAGTCTAGTGTAGTCTCCTTAGTGGGTCGTGCTCTGATAGGTGTAACATCGGGATGGGATGTTTTATTTTGTTGAATAATTTACATGTGATTGTTACATGTTGTACATGATTGATGAGATCTCTATCCGTTGCGTTTTATGCAAATATTTATGTTTTGGATTAATAAAAGAGCATGACTGTTATATTGCTGAATGGTGTGAATAATTGTGTGACACCCTTGAATGGCATAATTACTCTGATTGTTATATGTTTATTATAATTTAATTAAATAATTGGGGTATTTTAGAAGGGTGTTACACTCTACACCTTTGTGCATATTCTTTAAAGGATTCAAAATCTTTTTGGGACATGCTCACAATTGCCTTTTATCAGGAGCTAGATACATCTTGTACTTGTATTGTTTGATTAAAGCATCAGACAAATCTTGGAAACAATGAATGTGAGTCTGATCAAGGGTCAAGTACCATTTGGAATAGGAACCTTTCAAACTGTCTTGGAAATAGTGGATCATGAGTTTGTCATTGTCCACGTGAGCTGCCATCTTTCTATAGTACACAATGAGATGACTTTTGGGACAAGTAGCTTCTTCATATTGATCAAGGTTGGGTGTCTTGAATTTTGCGGGGATCACCAATCCAAATACAAGGCACATTTCTCTAGTAGCAACACCAAAGATCTGATCACCTTCCATTGCTCTCAGCCTTTTCTCAATAGTTTCAACATTTTCTCTCAGCTTTTCATGTATTTCATCACGTTCTTCAGACATATCAGGTATATCATACACTTGTTGATGATCATCGAAGTACGATTGAACCCGAGTGTGCATGGCAGTGGGTGCAAAAGTGGGAATCACTTGATTAACTTTAGTAGTTAGTGAAACTGTATGCTGAATGGTCTGTCCTTGAGAAGGAGACACAAAACCATGAGAAAGACCAAAGGGAGGCCAAGTTGTTGGAGTGGTAACTGTTGGCTGAGGAATAATCACCAGATTGGTGATCTCATAAACAATTGTGGGTTGAGTATCCATCTTTGCATGTATTACTTGCAACATATTCATGATTTGACCTATATTCCCACGTAGATCTGTAAGCTCTTTGTTGACTCTTTCCATCTCTTGCTCTTTCTCGGCCATTCTATGTCGGGCTTGAGCTCCGGTGTTGTACTGGTGTAAGGGTCTTAGTGTGGAAACTATTGGAGAAGAAATGGCGTGAATGAGTTTTTTTTTTGAGAAAAAAAATGCAAGTGTGATGACATATGCATGAATGCAATGAAAATGAAAATGAAAATTTTAAAAGTTTCAAGGAACTTAAGAGATAATTGCAAACATCAAAAGGCAAATAACAATGACCAAAAGAAAGTCATTTCATTAATCAAAGAGAGTTACAAAGTTTGAGTACACTTTCAAAAGTTATAAACAAAGCCAAATAAAATCTAAACAAAGTCCTAAGTATATTCCCTTAGTAGTCTCAAGTTAAGCTTCTTAATTTGTTCTTCCATCTCAGTCTTCTCGAGCACAAATTTGTCCATGATCAACTTTTAAGGAGTATCTGACTGAACGCCAGAGGAAAATAAATCCTCTTGCACCTTCCTCTTCTTGTTAGAGAGATCTTCTTCATTCTTCATCTTCAATTGCCTTTTAAGTTCTTCATCCTCATTGTTGATGATTCAATACTTGTTCTTCCAAGCGTCACTTTCTCGTTGCGCTTTGGTCAAAGCAATCTTCAACTTCTCTGCATCAGTCATGAAGATATAGGTAGGTTCTTTGTCAACTAAAGGTAAAAGCTCTTGGCAAGGATAAGGCATTTTCAAGCTGATGGCCCTATCTTGCACCGATTTAAGATAAGGTTCTAAGGAGACACAATTTGTCTTCCCTAAAACTTTATTTTCTAGCTTATGAAAATGGCGCCAAGCGTGCATAATCTTCTATTTCAGCGCTTTTGTCGCATCCTGCGAAAAAACAACCGGCGAGACTCAAATAAAAACACACACAGAGCCGCCACTGCGCGTTATTTATCCTAATATAGGGAAAGGAAACGCTCAGAGAAACCTTGGAAAGGAAATGGTCTCGCGACCAAAGAGAAAGGGTAAGGGAGTCGGTTACGCAAGGGGAAGGTATTAGCACCCCTCACGTCCGTCGTACTCGACGGGATCCACGTCCTAGAATAAAGAATAGGTTGCTAAACATCACACACACACACGGGGAACGCAGGTGGGGTTAAGAGAAGGGAGCTCGATAAGACGTCGCGTCTTATGCCTACATATCTTATCTGGAACAAGAATCAGAGCCTCTGTAGTTCGGCTTACGCACGCCAAACAACACAAAACAAACAAGCAGATGGCAAACAAGGAGCCCGACAACCACTGGATGGAATTATGTCAGCATCCGAACCAAAACACACTCAAAACGGCAAACGTGGAGCCCGACAGCCAATCACTGGGCTTACGTCGGCATCCGAGCCAAAACATACAATCAGATAACAAGTTAACACACACAAAAAAGAAAAAGGTTGCCCGGAGTGGTCTCGCACGACCACCTGCCTACATACCTCGTCTGGCACGAGGATCAGGGCGATGTAGTTCCCCTTAACAGGGACTAAATTGCTAACCAGAAACCGGGGAAAGACACACAACTAGGGAGCTGAGACTCGAGCCTAATGTTGTCATGCATCGTTTACCCTAAGTTCAGGTTTCTATCCTACTTGCATAAGCAAGCCTATCCTAACCAGGAAAGAAGCAAGCACACAAGTAAACAACATACGAGCATACATCAAATGAGAACAAGCATCTCAAACAAGCATGTCAATCAGATATCCACACAGCACACACTATAGCCAAACAAGGGGGCCCAATCAATCAGGTTTGACTGCCTAAGCAAGTCGTCTGTACAGGCTGGTTTTGCTCTTAACCTTGCCATTGCGAGGCTAAGGTGAAGCAGATGAAAGGATGAAGTGAGGATGAGACCTCACAGCTCTTATCCCTGACCAGGGAGAGCTTCTGACAAATGAGCATGGGTCCAGAATAGGGGAACCCTTCTATACTCGAAGACTCTGACACAACAGATCTTGGGCTTTTGATCTCAATGCTACAACCATGTAATGGGAGCAAGGAGAAGACTCACTGAATAGTGGGGGTAGACTGCATACCCCTACCTTCCACCAATTGCCTTATTTAAAGGACTTTCACCTGCTTGGGCTTAAAAATAAACAACCACAATCATTGCCTCTTAAGGAGGACTTCAGACAATTTGCCCGGCCCGGTAACAGCCGGGTCTCCAGACTACATGAAGTTTAGAAAGTTATACCTCTATGCAAGTTGCTTAAGCAAAGCAAAGCAAAAGTTCACAAGGAACTGAGCAACTAAAGTACCTGGAAACAATCAAACACAGTTAGTAATCAAACAGACAAACCATAAACAGCAAGTTCAATCAAACAAACTATACAACTCAATACACAACACAAGGCAAGCACAAAGCTCAAGCCCAAGCTCCAAAAAACCTACAAAACCAAGTTATGTTAGTGTACAAACATCAACAACATCAATTAAAATTGATTTGGATCATTCTCCATGTGCATTATGCTTTTGATCCTGAAAAATCAAGCAAACATTAGCAACTAGACCACTAGGCCAAGCCTAGGGTCCAAAAGCAAGAAAAAATCCTAAAACAGCAAGGCATTCACAAACCTATCTCAAATTAAAGTCAAACAAGAGCAAACATCATTGGTCTCATGTTTATATCATTCATTATGCTCATGCTATGCACAAAATAAGGCAAACTAGTTCAAATGAGGCACCAAGCATACAAACAGAACTATTGCATTCAAATCCACATCAAAACAATTCCAAAAATTCTCAAATAATTTACACCTAAACAGGGGATAATCAAGGTCTACCATGTCAAATTTGAGCTCAATTGGGCAAATGGAACCATGTCAATGAAAATCAACAAAAACAGTCACAATTTCAGGCTCCAATTCACACCATCAACACATGCTTCCACTTCAAAAATTCATAACTCAATGAAAACAATAAAGAAATGGATGAGACCAAAACAGGGAGGTCCTACAATGTGTCTATTACAAGCCTATCAAATTTCATGATCATACAGCACCACATGAGCATTTCTCAACCAATCTACCAACATGTATCACATGGACTTGCATATTTGGCTAACAGAAATGAAAAATCACAATCAAATTGAAAATGCAATATAAAATTCCACAAAAATTCATACAGCATCTCAACATATTCATCAAACATCATGCAAAGTTTCACTCCATTTCAACAAGCATAGGTCACTCAAAGAAATCCAGCAAATTGACATCAAGAGGTGTGACACAAATTGTCACACCTAAGTTACAAAAATCATAACTCAATGGCCAGGCATCAAAAATGCATGAAATTTACATGGAAATAAACATCATCCAGTCAACATTCATCACAAAAATTTTCAGACATTTATTTTACAATATGAGAATTTCATGATCAAATTGGTGCAAGGTGTCAAAATGTAACACATGTGAAAGAAGCCTAGACCAATCCAAAAATATACCATGCACAACTTTGACCAATAGGTCAAAAATCATCTACACTCAACAACAAAGTCAACAAAACAATTTTCACATTTTTTTGATTTTTCTACAATTTTCTATGAATTTTTTAATGTGTTTGTAATTTTTTAAGAATTAAATCAAATTAATTAAAACATTCAGTGGCACTTTTGTAATTAGCGATGGCGCGGGAGGGAAACACTAAATTTAAAAATTCAAATAGAAATGAAGATCTACAGCGCTTCCTTCATCACTTTCGCTCAAGCTTTTTCCAGAATTCAAGAAATTCGAAGAACAACAAATCTCCATGGAAATGAACAAATAGATACTCGTTAGAACCGTCTCAACCTCTACAATCCAAATACTAACCTATTGTAACCTAACAATTCCTAAATCAAGCGGATCGAAGAGATTAGGGTTTGTGTTCAAATTTTCGAATCCAGATATCTTTCCCTAGGTTCATCCATTTGCAAAACTAAAACTATCATCATACTCTACATGAAAAGGACTACAGCACGCATATAACAATTAAGAAAAGCATGAGATTCGAAAATCTTGAAACCTGGATATGGCAGTGTTGATTGAGCTGTTCTTCGTGTGAATCCACCTCAAACAGATGAACAAGGGAGATAGGGAAGGTGATTAATGCTTCCAGTTTCAATTGCCTTGGCCTCTATTGCTCGAAATCCGCATTTGCCATGGATGATGTGATTTTGAACAGTCACGATTCAGCCTTCCACGTGCTCCATTCTTCACAAACAGTTGGAGAAGATGATTAGAGGAAGTGAATGCAAAAAGAATTTCGAAGTTTGGTTGAGAATTGAGGAAGATTGAAGGATTTGAGGGTTTGGTGTTCTTGATGAAAATTGAGAGAATGTGAGAGGTTTTGATCTGGTTTTTTGATGAAATGAAAATTCTGTTATGATTATGAAGATGATTAAGATTATATATGAGTCCTTAATCCATGATTAATCATCCCATTAACCAAATTAACACTGTAAGTGAAAATGGTTATTTGTAAGAAAGGGCAAAAATGGAATTTCACTATGCCAGCTCAATGACACCTGTTGACAGCTCATGCAAACTCTAAATACCATGTGTGATCCATTGCCACTGGTCCCATTCTCATTGGATGCTTATTTCTCAATTTCACTATGTGGTAGCTTAATGTCCATTTTTAGCACTTCCATTTTCCAAGCCAAATATCAAACCATATGCCTTAGCCATGAAATGATAATTCCAACATATTTCAAATGCCATTCATGAGGTGTAGCAAAAATCCCCACTCAAAAATTCCAATTATTTTGAAAGTTGGACAATTTTGCCCCTAGTCCAATTTAACTGTCCAGTTGAAAATTGACTTTTTGCCTTGGCCATTTTTGGGAAAATCCAATTATGCACCATGAAAGTACATGTCAAATGGAGTTTGTGCATATAAAGAACTTGCAATTTGGACAAACCATGTGGAAGTTATGGCCTCCTGATTATGGGTCATTTTTGAAATTCACTGAGCCATAACTTTCCAACCACACATGGGATTTTCAAGTTCTTGGACTTTTTGGAAAGGTGAGAACAAGATCTACAACTTTCATGTTGAACAAATTTTCATTTGAGGCTTCTTTGGACACGTGGCTTTGAGGTCAAAAACTTTCCATTTTTGGAAACTTCCATTACAAGTCACTTTCTATTTTTAGCAGTTTTTGTTCTGACTTGCTTTTCTTCATTCTTAAGCTTTACAATGTCATTTAACACTTGTTCCAACATGAATGAAGTGTATCCAACTCATTTCCACCTCCAAATCCATCAGATCATGTACAGTTGACCACAGTTGACTTTTCATCTGACAGATGAATTTGGCAATGCATAGATCAAATCAAGCCCCAATCTCCAACTGAAATGACTCAAGGGTGAAACCCTAGTCTCAATAAGCACAATATAATCACAAAATGAACCTCATAACCAACATGAACCCCATCTCCTGATTAAACCCTGATTGGCCCAATACAGCTGATTAGGGTTGACCAGTGGTCAAAACCCTAATCTCAAGGAATCTTCTTCAATCTCCAGATGACATCCAACCATGATGATGATGATGTATCATTGCAATCAAGATGAAGACCAACATCCATTGAGAATCATAAAACCCTAATTCACAGCCCAATCCTCAGATGGCCCATGACCAGTCAATAAACCCTAGGCTTGCACTTGACTTTCTCATCTTCTGATCAAGACTTGAGAAGATAGCTTGCACAATGTAACCACATGATATGCAATATGCAATGCCTAATGACCTAAAAATGTATGCAATATGTTAATGCTAGTCCCAAGAGAGGAGGGCAAATTTTGAGGTGTTACAGCTGCCCCTATTCAATCCACTGTGAACCTGTCGATACGAATAGCCTCGGCTTTCGGATGATCAGGATGAAGAGTGATTGAATACCAAGAACAGACGAACAATTTGCACTCTGATGGGATAAATAATTAACGCCTGTCAGCATCGGCGAAGAAACAAACTCGAAACGTCGACCTGGATACCAAAATAAATGGTAACGCAGGGATAACCATAGTCCGAACACCGCACATCCACGCGGGATTATTATTCTCTTCTTTCATTTGCTTTTCTTGAACCCCGAAATTTTTCTTATCTTTTTTCAATTTCTTGAACCCCAAAAATTTTTCTCTGCGCAAACGATCCTCGGACCTCTGCATTTGAACCCCGGAAAATGCCTCAGCACTCCTTCTTTGCCAAAATAATGAACCCCAATCTCCAGTTTGAACCCCAGTCGCCTGACGATAACTCGCGATCGCCAATATGAACCCCGTTCTCCAGAAAATGTCGCAACATCTCCTTTTCTCCATTTGAACCCCAGGAAAATGCCTCAGCATACCCTTTCTCCGTTTGAACCCCAGGAAATGCCTCAGCATATCCTTTTCTCCAATCTCTCGTGATAATTCCGCTGGCAACGTCGGAAATAACACCAAACCACTCTGAGGGCGACATGTCAGAGGGTAAACCTTCATAAAGAAGGCAGCATGTGTAACTCTTCCTCAGAAAACACCTATAACGACCTCCATTGGCCTCAGCCAGAGTCTAAGGCGACACATGAACAGAAGATAATCCTAAGGACCTCATCCTGGATATAATCTTCAACTCTATCTCCATTTGAACCCCAGAAAATACCTCAGTATCTCCTTTTCTCCATTTGAACCCCGGAATCGCGTCGACCGCGTAACGTCCTCTGATTTTATTTCCATCTCTGCTTGACGGAAAAATTTCCTCCAATATCGCACTACTGGGGAACACTTGTTGAGCTGACGTCATGATGCTAGACTCCTCAGAGTAACACCTTCACCCTCAGGCGAAATAAAGACTCCAAGCGGTAACCACGGCTTGAATCGCGTTGAATGCACCCTCTTTCCATCTCTGTCCGACGGAAGAATTCTTCTCCAGTGTGGTGCCACTGGGACAATACCTTTGATCAAATCATGAGGCTATACTACTCGGAGTAACACCTTCACTTTCTGGCAAAACACCTCTCAAACGGTAACCACAGCTTGAGACCAGCTTATGCTTGCAATGATGCATGATTGATTTTTTCTGCGTAATGCTGCATAATTATGGAAATGCTACGCGATTATTCATTTTTCTATGCAATATGCTATGCTTATTTTTTCATGATGAATGCATAAAAACAAGAACATCCCCCTCACGGGACCCTTCTAGGGAATACGAGATTCTCTGCTGAGGAACTCGTCACCGCTCCAATTCCGCCCTACTGGGGGATAACACTGCTGCTGTGGATAAGGCAACCCTTGCTGGGGAAGAACCTCCTTTGCACCCAATCCACTCGATAAACTGCTGGGGATAATCACCACCAACACTCTGTGGGGATACAACAATCTTTGACTTGCTAAGGATATCAATCCTGACTCCGCTTCGGGAAAACCCTCACAGATACCTGTTGACTTCACCGGGGAAAGGCTCACAAAAACTCTGCTAGGGGAATAGCAACCTCCAGGCTCAACTGGGGAAACATCCATATATCACCTGCTGGGGGATAACCCATGCTGATCCTGCTAGGGAAACGCATGCTACTCCGCCGGGGACAACCCATGCAATCCATAGGCAGAATCGACTCAACTGGGGATGCAGAAACTCGTCCACTACGGGAACTTGTTCAATCCACTGGTAGGATGAACACTGCTGGAGATATATTTCATTGAAACCCGCTCCACTCGGGGAGTAGCAACCTTCGTGCCTGGCTGCTGAGAAAACACCGTTGTAAACCTGTCGGGGATAACCATCCTGACTCGGCTGGAGAAGTCCACAGACATTGGATCTGCTGGGGAGCTAGTCCTATGATTCTGCTTGGGGACTTAGCTGGGAAATGAGAAAAGTCGGTACAGAACACCCATCGACTCGTCGAACCACGGTACCTACCTCCAATACTCGTATCGGCTTTCCACTTTTGAGAATTCCCAGACTCGACTGGACCTTTTCTGCTCCATCATCTTGTATTCCAAATCGCCCTGCGCTCGACGAGAGACGTACTCCTGGGATTATACAGAAATTTCAATTTTCCGATTTTGAAGAGTCTTCTTGATTAATTTCAAGGGTCGTCGGACGTCCTTCGTCGTCTCTTCGTCGCCCTTCTCCGTGCACTCGTCCCTGATCGAACTCTGCGGGGAATTACAAACTTTCAAGTCTTCCGACTTTGAAGAGTCTTCTTGATTATCATCAAGGATCGTCGTACACCGCAACGTCTTCGTCATTTCTCACATATTAGTTCCTGAGCGAACTCTCTGGGGATCTATTACAAAGCTTCCACATCACAACCTGCAAGTGAGTGAAGAATATCTAACAGTTCCTGCAAAACAGACCGTCAGATAAAACCGTGCCCCAGGCGTGTCAAGATTTCAACACTTGGGTCACTCCGCCTTCCAAATAAGATTTCAAGCTTTCAATCTTATAAACATGCATTGGAAGGAAACCTGTATGTCTTAAAATGCAAAGATTCTTTATCAAAATAATCGGATGTTTTTGCAATCAAAGCGGTAATGAAAGACAAAAACAAAATTATTTGACTGAATATGCATTTTATTGATTGGAAAAAGTGTGTGGCTCAAATTGAGCAATACAAAAGGAAGCAATTCCTGAAAAGAGGTAATTGCACAAAAGGAAAAATCTATCCTAATGGCAATGTGAAACCCGTGATCTCATCGAGTTCCAACTCGGTTACACCCCATATGTCCTCAGACTCTCCATGCTTTCTGCCTTCTGAACAAGACGATTCTAACTGATCCCTACCGGGTATTATCCATGATGCTTTAACCAAAGTACAAACGATCATGTTGGACGCAGTTGTTCGTTTCAATCCCTCTTTTGCCTGAACCGCCCTTTCGGGTTTTCAGTCCACCGGGATACCCTTTCTTGCCCAAGTCGCCTTTCCAGGTTTTCGACTTTCCGGGTGTACAATTTTCGTTTATATCCCTAATTTTTGCCCGAACCCTTCTTCTGTTTTTGGTTCGCCGGGATGCCCATTTTTCGCCTGGACTATTTTATTCTTTTCGTCCAGCGGGTCAATTATACGAAGTATTTTTTAACTGCGTCCGCATTCACAGGGGATGGAAAATCCTCGCCATCCATGGTCGTCAACAACAAGGCTCCACCAGAGAAAACCTTCTTAACCACGAACGGACCTTCATAATTCGGTGTCCATTTGCCCCTTCGATCGTTTTGAGGAGGAAGGATCCTTTTCAGCACCATATCACCCACGTGATATACCCGAGGTCGTACTTTCTTGTCAAAAGCACGCTTCATCCTTTGCTGGTACAATTGCCCATGACAGATGGTTGCTAGCCTCTTTTCCTCAATCAGGCTCAACTCTTCATATCGGGTCCTTACCCACTCAGCCTCTTGCAATTTCACGTCCATCAGGACTCTCAAAGAGGGAATCTGAACCTCAACAGGTAGAACAGCCTCCATCCCATATACCAATGAGAAAGGAGTGGCCCCAGTCGACGTGCGTATCGACGTGCGATACCCATGCAATGCAAACGGCAGCATCTCATGCCAATCTTTATAGGTCACCACCATTTTCTGCACAATCTTCTTTATATTCTTGTTGGCTGCCTCAACCGCCCCATTCATCTTCGGACGATAAGGAGAAGAATTGTGATGCTCAATCTTGAATTCCCGGCACAGCTCTGCCATCATCTTATTGTTCAAATTAGAACCATTATTAGTAATGATTCTCTCGGGAACCCCATACCGGAAAATGATGTCTCTCTTGAGAAATCTAGCCACAACCTGCTTCGTCACATTCGTATAAGAGGCTGCTTCAACCCACTTGGTGAAGTAATCAATAGCCACCAATATGAATCTGTGCCCATTCGAAGTTGTAGGCTCAATCTTTCCAATCATATCAATGCCCCACATAGCAAACGGCCATGAAGACGACATTAAGCTCAACGGATTTGGAGGCACGTGCACCCTATCAGCATAAATCTGGCATTTATGACACTTCCGCACGAAATTAAAACATTGGGCCTCCATTGTCATCCAGTAATAACCTGCCCTTAGCAGCTTCTTTACCATTGCATTCCCACTGGCATGGGTACCGAACGACCCCTCATGAA
This sequence comes from Lathyrus oleraceus, assembly GCF_024323335.1. Classification (NCBI taxonomy): domain Eukaryota; kingdom Viridiplantae; phylum Streptophyta; class Magnoliopsida; order Fabales; family Fabaceae; genus Lathyrus; species Lathyrus oleraceus. Next base: position 149,862,350 of record NC_066583.1, on the reverse strand, counting down.
CCTCTTTCATTAATTGGCTTGCTTCTGCATCATCAACACATCTGAGCAAGACCCAATCAAAATTTCTCTTATACAAAACCCCATCCTTATTCAGGTAGAATACCATGGCTAATCTCCGCAGAGTCTTTCGATCTTTCTTCGATGCTCCCTCAGGATACTCTTGCGTCTCAAGATAGCGCTTAATATCGTAATACCACGGCTTCTCATCATCAGGCGCTGTATCGACAGCAAACACATAAGTCGGTCTATCCAGACGACCTACTTCCACACTGGGAAACTGATTCCACCTCTGCACCTTAATCAAGGCGGCCAGAGTAGCCAAAGCATCTGCCAAAGGATTCTCCTCTCTGGGCACATGATGCAACTTCACCTTGGTGAAAAACGTCAACAATCTCCTCGTATAATCTCGATACGGAACCAAATGAGATTGATGCGTATACCATTTCCCGTTAACCTGATTTATCACCAGAGCTGAATCTCCATATATGACAAGGTCCTTGATCCTCAAATCAATTGCCTCCTCAATACCTAATATACACGTTTCATATTCAGCCACGTTGTTGGTACACTCAAATGTTAGCCGGGCAGCAAAAGGAATATGAGATCCTTTCGGCGTAACCAAAACAGCACCAACACCGCTTCCATTCACGTTAACGGCCCCATCAAACATCAGAATCCATTCGGATTCAGGGTCAGGCCCCTCCTCCGGGATCGGTTCCTCGCAATCTTTCGATTTGAGAAACATGATGTCCTCATCAGGGAATTCAAACTTCATCGGTTGATAATCATCAATAGGTTGCTGGGCGAGGTAATCAGATAATACACTCCCCTTAATCGCTTTCTGAGAGGTATACTGTATATCATACTCAGTCAAAATCATTTGCCACCTCGCAACCCGTCCGGTCAATGCTGGCTTCTCAAAAATGTACTTGATTGGATCCATCTTGGAAATCAATAAAGTGGTATGAACCAACATGTACTGCCTTAGTCGGCGAGCAGCCCAGACCAAAGCACAGCAAGTTTTCTCGAGCAGTGAATATCTTGTTTCACAGTCGGTAAACTTTTTGCTAAGGTAGTATATGGCATGCTCTTTTCGACCAGACTCGTCATGCTGCCCCAATACACACCCCATAGACCCCTCGAGGACTGTCATGTACAGAATTAACGGTCTTCCCTCCACAGGAGGCATCAGAATCGGAGGCTCCTGCAAATACTCTTTGATTTTTTCAAATGCCGCTTGGCAATCATCATTCCACCTGACCGTTTGATCTTTTCTCAATAATTTGAATATCGGTTCACACGTGGCTGTTAGATGAGATATGAACCGTGAAATGTAGTTCAATCTACCTAAGAAACCACGAACCTCTTTCTCTGTTCTCGGTTCAGGCATTTCTTTTATTGCTTTTACCTTTGCAGGATCAACCTCGATTCCTTTCTCACTTACAATAAACCCCAGCAATTTACCGGACCGCACTCCGAACGTGCACTTGTTCGGATTCAACCTCAGTCTGAATTGTCTCAACCGGTCAAACAACTTGGCCAAATCAACCAAATGCCCTTCTTCTGTCTGGGACTTTGCTATCATGTCATCAACATAGCATTCAATTTCATGATGAATCATATCATGAAACAAAGTCACCATGGCTCTCTGATAAGTAGCACCGGCGTTCTTGAGACCGAATGGCATCACCTTGTAACAAAAAGTACCCCACGGTGTAATGAACGTTGTTTTCTCCATATCATCTGGCGACATTTTGATTTGATTATAGCCAGAAAAGCCATCCATGAAGGAAAACACCGAGAATTGAGCTGTATTATCTACCAACACGTCAATGTGAGGTAGTGGAAAATCATCCTTTGGACTAGCTCTATTCAGATCTCGGTAGTCCACACACATTCTCACCTTCCCATCCTTCTTCGGGACTGGCACGATGTTCGCAACCCATGGCGGATAATTTGTGACAGCAAGGAAACCAGCATCCCACTGCTTCTGCACTTCTTCCTTGATTTTCATCGCCATATCAGGTCGAGTTCTGCGCAACTTCTGCTTCACTGGAGGACAATCTGTTCTCAACGGTAGCTTGTGCACAACGATATCGGTATCCAACCCTGGCATATCTTGATAAGACCAAGCAAAGATGTCGACATACTCTTTCAACAACACTACCAATCTGCTCTTGACACTTTCCTCCAAAGCAGCCCCGATTTTCACTTCTTTCTTAACCTCGTCGGTACCCAGGTTCACGACCTCAATCTGTTCTTCATGCGGCTGAATCACCTTCTCCTCTTGTTTTAACAACCTGGCTAATTCCCCTGGCAGTTCACAATCTTCTTCGTCTTCTTCTTCAGCAAGATAGATCGGATTGTCGAAGTCATACAAGGGTGTAACAGGATTGTTATCAATGAGATCCGGAGAGGAATCGCATCTGCATGAATGTTGATTCATGCATTGCTTTAGAACCGGTGTGAGAAAAACAAAAAGAAAAATGAAAACATTGCCATTTTTGTTTGTTTTTATTTTTAAACTGCAAAAATAAATGAAAAACAGGGAACACCGCTTTTGCTTGAAAATCATCCTTTTATTCATGACGCAAAATCTTGCAAATTTAAACATGAGGTGGCCCTTACAATGGACCATTACGTGTCGGGCAACACGTATGGCTTTGCATGCAAATAAGAAAGAAACAAGAAAAATATTACTCTTCGAGGAGAGTGACCCGGATGATCTCTTCGGCCTTCCAGTTGTGGATTTCCCTCCCTGGTTCGCACGGCTTTATCCACCGGTCAATGTCGCAGTCGCTATCAGAGTCTTCACCCATCATGCAGATGTGGTCCGGATCCAGCATTCCGGCGCTTGTGAAAGTAACTGACGCACGACGTCCTCTTCCTCGCCCTGAGCCTCGGCCCGGTTGATATCCAACCCCAAACCTGTCCTTCTTCTCAGGGACCTCCATCATTTTGCCCCAACCAGGAGCTCCTCCACTTTTGACCACCTCAGCAGCTTGCTTGTATGAAGCAATGGATGGTTTCTCTTCTTCCTGCTTAGCAAACAGAGCATTCTCCACCTTAACGGTTTCAAATGCCTGGCTAGGCGTCTCCCATATTTCTCCATCCATCTCCACATATTTGAATGAAGACAGGTGGCTGACGAAAATGTCTTCCTCTCCGCAGACGGTGACGACTTGACCTCCCCAAACATACTTCAGCTTCTGGTGCAAAGTCGAGGTAACCGCTCCCGCAGCGTGGATCCATGGCCTACCCAACAAGCAACTGTAAGCTGGCTAGATGTCCATAACATAGAAAGTCGACTTGAACACCTCGGGTCCAATCTTTACTGGCAATTCCACCTCCCCAAACACAGCCCGTTTTGACCCATCAAATGCCCGCACAATCAAATCAGTCGGGGTCAAAATCAGCCCATCACAGTTCAGCTTCGCCAGGGCTTTCTTTGGCAACACATTCAATGAGGAGCCGGTATCAACCAGCACATGCGAAAGCACGGCTCCTTTGCATTCCATCGCAATGTGCAAAGCCCGGTTATGATTCCTTCCATCCACGGTCAAATCCATATCAGTAAAGCCCAACCCATGGCTAGCATGCACGTTGGATACGACCGTCTCCAATTGGTTGATTGTGATCTCCTGAGGCACATAGGCTTTCTTCAGAATCTTCAATAAAGCCTCCCTATGACCCTCAGAACTCAACAGCAGCGAAAGAATTGAGATCTTAGAAGGAGTCTGCTGCAAGTGATCAACCAGCTTGTACTCTGACTTTTTGATGATTCTCAGAAACTCTTCAGCCTCATCATCAAATTTGTTATCCGACCCCGCAAGAGCCGGTGTCATCACAGGAGTACTACCATTATCCACCACAGCTTTTCCCTTTGCCCTGGCTAAAGCCTCGGCCTTTTCTTTTTTATCTTTTTCTTCCTCCCCTCTTCTCAAAGCATCCGGAGCAAACAGCCTACCGCTGCGAGTGAAACCGCTGGGACCGGCATTATCCACCTTTAGCACGGTGGTTTCACTAGCAGATGGCTCCTCAATCCTCTCCCCATTACAGTACACCTCTCCCCCATAATGCCACGGTACGGCATCATCTTTGTCATAGGGAATCGGCCCAGGTACCGTGATGGTAACTGGAGCCTCTTCAGTAAGGTTCGACAAATCAACCGGATCATAGAAAATGGTTATGGTGGAGACTTCTTCCTTCTCCTCATCAGCCCTCTCAATCAAAATATCACCATTGTCCATCAGACCCTGGACATGCTTCCTCAGAAGCTCACAACCGTTCACAGAAACTGTGCACTCAACACAAACATGGCCGCAGCCCGGATAAACCCCATTCCTCAACAACTGCCTTTTGACCTCAGCCAGAGGCGTCTTCAACTGATCAACATCAGACAGCCCAACTCGACTTTCCGCAGAAATTGCGTTCACCCCCCTCTGACCATGCGCTGGCATGGGATTTGCATTGACATTGGGAGATGGTGCGAAATTGATTGCTTTGGAATCCACTAAATCCTGAACTGTGTGCTTAAAAGCTTTACAGTTCTCAATATTATGCCCAGGCGCACCTGAGTGGAATTCACACTTTGCGTTCTCATCATAGCTGGCCGGCCTTTGATCAGGTCTCAAAGGCGCCAGAGTTCTAGTCTGCACTAGGCCCAAATCTTGCAGCTTCTTAAACAAGAAAGCGTAGCTCACCGGAGGCCTATCAAACTGACGATCCTGTGCTCTGCCCCGGATCTGATAACCAGCCCTTTGCTGCCTCTGCTGAAAGGGTTGTTGTCTCTGTTGCTGTTGCTGCTGTTGTTGCTGTGCTGGCTGAGACTCAGCAGGAATTGTTACTGCAGCATTATGCTGGAAGTAACGGTCCCTACTGGGTCCGCGTTGAGTATACACAGCGCTGGCATCGCCCTCCTTCTTCCTCTGCCCACCGCTATTACCAAACGGCTTTTTCGAACCTGAAGAAGATGCGGAAGCATTACCCTGAATTTTACCCAGCTTCAACCAACTTTCTATCCTCTCTCCTGCCACCACAATGTCGGAGAAGTTGGTGACGGGACAGCCCACCATTCTTTCTGCAAACGGCCCCTGCAGGGTCCCCATAAACAGGTCCGACATTTCTCTATCCACAAGCGGAGGTTGCACCCTCGCAGCCAGTTCTCTCCATCTTTGGGCATACTCCTTAAAGCCCTCATTGTGCTTTTGAGACATACCCTGCAGCTGGGTACGACTCGGAGCCATATCTGCGTTAAACTGGTACTGCTTAAAGAAAGCATCTCCCAAATCCTGCCAACTTTTGATATCGGAAGACTTCAGCTTGGTGTACCATTCCAAAGATCCCCCGGACAGGCTGTCCTGGAAGAAGTACATCCACAACTTCTGGTCTGCCGTATATGCAGAAATTTTGCGGACGAATGCCTGAAGATGAGTTTCCGGGCAGGAACTACCGTTGTACTTGTCAAACGCCGGCGCTTTAAACTTCTGAGGGATCACAATCCCCTCCACCAGCCCCATGTTGGACATATTCACCACCCCCGGCGTGGCATAGCTCTCAAGCACTTTTATCTTTTCAGCCAGCAGCTGAATTTCCTTGTTCTGAGGAGGAATGTTGTAAGGCACGAAAGGCTCATTCTGCATAGAAAATTGATCAGCCTCTCTATCTTCTTCCTGATCTTCATCAAAACCATAGAACGGAGGCACAAAATTGTCCTTCATATTTTGACTAGGCCCAGGTTGACCAGCAGCACCAGCATTATTCACCAGACCAACTGTTGTCCTCTTTCCACCATCACGAGATCCCTGCCCCTGGTTGGAGACTCCATCCAGGTTGACCCCACTGTTCACAGCAGAAACCCGCTCGAGTTTCTCAACCTTATCTGCCAGCGCTTTCTGACCAATTGCAAAGCCTTGCATTATATTGATCAGTTCGTTCATTTTGTCCTTTAGCTCAAGCATATCTGCACTGGGAAGCTCCATGAGTCTGGGCGTATTTCTCCGGGTATAATATCTGTGAGGGCGTGTTGAGTGCAAAGGTACCGTCCTTCGAGCACGAGCAATGATTCCTGTCACAAGCAAGCACGTTAGTAACAAACACCTGCAAAATAAAGCACAGTTATTATGATTAATGCATGAATGCAGTGTCTATCCATATGAAGGACACTTTGTCTCTCGATCCTGGCATCACTGAGACAGACAATAATCCGGCATCTATATTCAGTCATTCAACATTTGATTTTATCGTGCAGATCGGAGATATGTGATTCAGCATGATACCCCCAACCATGTGTGTGCTTGTGTGAGTGCATACAGCAAAGCAAATAAAACTTGAAAACCAATCACTAAATGAAAAATCACCATCACATAACCAAAAGTGCACAATCAGTGCCATAGTCATACATCCAGTCAAATAAAGTCAAATACAATCCTCCAGAATAGGAAAGAAATACAGACAAGTGAATTCCGTCAACAAGCCTGGCGGTAATCCAACACAAATGAAAGATCTAACTGGATGAGGGTCCCACAGATGGCCCTATCTCATCTTCCATCCTCGCGAATTCTGCGGTGAACCTGAGCTCGGTGTTCTCCCACTGTAGTCTTCCAACTTCCTTCTGATGAATCTTCATCTGCCTGAAGTAGTGGTCTCTCTCAGCCATGTAGTGATCTCTCTCAGCCATGTAGTGATCTCTCTCAGCCCTGATCTTTACTTTCTCCGCTTCCCACCCTGCAGCGAGGACTCTGGCTCTCTCATCTCTCTGATCCCTCACCAGGATTTGCCTTCTCTTCTCATCTTCAATCACCTTTGATGCTCTGAACAGCTTCTCCTTTGTGATGTCGTGCTCCCGGTTGGATGATGCTAAAGCTTGGCTGATCTCCCCATAGTAGGCTGTATCCATCTCGAAGCGTTTGGCCTCCAAAGCATGTCGCTTGTCTTGATCTTCCATCTTTACCTTGATCTCCTGATTAACTGCCTGAAAACGAGCAACACTTCTCTCCAACTCAACTTTCTCTGCAAGTAACTGGTCTCTGGCCCTCTTCATCTCAAGGAATTCTTCCATGCTGACAGAAGAACTTGGACCCTCAATCATAGGACACGCAGGATCACCTCCAGGAAATGGTAGAAATGTAGCTTCAATCCTCTTTCGCAACCAATCTTTGAATAGTGGAAAATACCGACAGTTAACTTCCCCATAAGGAACCTTACCCTTCCTCTGAATGTCACGCCACTCATCCAATACCTGCCTCAGCTTAGTCTGGTTACCATCAATCGGGAAATAGAAGGACTCCTGAATCTCTCGCCCGAGAGGAGGACCCTCTATAGCAAACCCCATCTGTCTCCTGAGAAGCATTGGGTTGTAATTAATGCAACCCTGAACTCCCACCAAAGGCACATTAGGTAAACTCCCACAACTGCATATAAGATCCCGGCCAACCAAACCATTATGAGTCCAAGAAATATCATCAGCCCGCAGACCCATCAACCTGAAGGACCACTTGACACTAGGATCAATCTGAACGAAGGCACCTCGAGAAGGCAAATACCCCATGAACCATTTGAAGAGCAACTGGGAACAACATCTGATCAAGCCACCACGCCTCTTCTCATTCCTGTTATGCACTGAATAGTAAACATCCCCGACCAGAGTAGGAATAGGGTTTCTCTGCACGCATAATCTGATAGCATTATGGTCCACAAAATTCTTCTGATTAGGAAACAGAACAATCCCATAAATGCTCACAGCAATCAACGCACAAACCGTCTTCCAGTTACCCAAAGCAGCATGCTCCTTGGCATTAGCCTCCAAGAAACTCAAATGAAACCCGGGTAGCTTTCCCTTTTCCTTCAACCCTTCCTTGACCATTTCCGGACTCAAATAAAGAGCACGCGAAATTCCAAGGACATCTGGCTCTGCTCTGGTGACATGAAAAGGAATCTGATCACGGATCTGCATACCCAGAATGCTAGCATAGTCCTCCATCAGAGGTCCCAACAAATAATCTGGAAATACAAAGCATCTCAGCCCCGGGTCATAAAACTGGAGAAGGGTATGAATGGCACTTCTGTCACTGTCAGTGGGCCTGAAAACCATCTTCAGGATACCGCCATATGCCTCTCTGAACGTCCCCACATGGTCGGGAGTGATCAATGCTATCATCTCCTTCAGCACACCAATCTCTGGATCGAAGAAACTGTAGGCAATGTTGTATTTCAGGCCGGTCCTCATCTCTGAACAGAAAGTCTCTCAACCAGAATCTCGATCAAAAGTGTCCCTGCATATGGATAAACATGTGTTAGATGCAATTAATGCAAGATGTAATGATGTTGATGAATGAATGCAATGCGTTGCCATCCTCCAAACCATCTGATCATCTGCACTGAATCTGGTCTCTGAACAGATCATAACCATCTGAGGAACAAACAATCACAATTCTGACCCACTGGTTCCGAAATAAACGGAAGAAAGATACATCATCATCATCACTGGCCTCTGAGCAGACACACCACCATCTGAATCGGCCCGGGGAATCCCGAAATAAACGGATCCCCACTGATAAATATCTCGGCCCGGGGAATCCTGAAATAAACGGATCCCCACTAATGAATACCATGGACAGCACTCCGGCGTCTCAAAAATAAACGGCCATAAATCCGACTTATAAATATGACTCGAATCCACGGAACAAAAAGTCACCATTTGAGTCACCATCAATCACCAACAGTCACCTTCTGTACCTGTTAAAATGATCATTCCCTCCCCACTCACGGGTGTCATCTAGGCCAGGGTAAAGTCGGAAGAAACGCAGCATAAATAACCTTTCGCAGAATACCATCATATACACACCCGAAGTATGTAACGATAATATCCCACCAGGGTCTGAACTGCTCGTGATATCAATGTTCCGCTAAGTGGCGCATACCACCCGCTTCCCATGAATCACTTTATTCCTAGGTTTCCTAGATTTCACTCATAGCCTGGGTATTGGGCCTTTTACCTCGAGTAACTCCCACCCCAAAACAGAGGAACCACCTGTACAGAGGACGGCAACAACATGATAGTATGATGCATGCGGACATTAATGCAAATATATACACAGTGGTTAGAATAATAAATGCAATAAATCAAACATCACAAGCAACCTAAACTATCCTAAAACGCTAGGAAGGACTCGCTTAGGGACGATGGACCAGCATAGGTCTACATCGTTAAGGTCCCCAGCAGAGTCGCCAGCTGTCGCATCCTGCGAAAAAACAACCGGCGAGACTCAAATAAAAACACACACAGAGCCGCCACTGCGCGTTATTTATCCCAATATAGGGAAAGGAAACGCTCAGAGAAACCTTGGAAAGGAAATGGTCTCGCGACCAAAGAGAAAGGGTAAGGGAGTCGGTTACGCAAGGGGAAGGTATTAGCACCCCTCACGTCCGTCGTACTCGACGGGATCCACGTCCTAGAATAAAGAATAGGTTGCTAAACATCACACACACACACGGGGAACGCAGGTGGGGTTAAGAGAAGGGAGCTCGATAAGACGTCGCGTCTTATGCCTACATATCTTGTCTGGAACAAGAATCAGAGCCTCTGTAGTTCGGCTTACGCACGCCAAACAACACAAAACAAACAAGCAGATGGCAAACAAGGAGCCCGACAACCACTGGATGGAATTATGTCAGCATCCGAACCAAAACACACTCAAAACGGCAAACGTGGAGCCCGACAGCCAATCACTGGGCTTACGTCGGCATCCGAGCCAAAACATACAATCAGATAACAAGTTAACACACACAAAAAAGAAAAAGGTTGCCCGGAGTGGTCTCGCACGACCACCTGCCTACATACCTCGTCTGGCACGAGGATCAGGGCGATGTAGTTCCCCTTAACAGGGACTAAATTGCTAACCAGAAACCGGGGAAAGACACACAACTAGGGAGCTGAGACTCGAGCCTAATGTTGTCATGCATCGTTTACCCTAAGTTCAGGTTTCTATCCTACTTGCATAAGCAAGCCTATCCTAACCAGGAAAGAAGCAAGCACACAAGTAAACAACATACGAGCATACATCAAATGAGAACAAGCATCTCAAACAAGCATGTCAATCAGATATCCACACAGCACACACTATAGCCAAACAAGGGGGCCCAATCAATCAGGTTTGACTGCCTAAGCAAGTCGTCTGTACAGGCTGGTTTTGCTCTTAACCTTGCCATTGCGAGGCTAAGGTGAAGCAGATGAAAGGATGAAGTGAGGATGAGACCTCACAGCTCTTATCCCTGACCAGGGAGAGCTTCTGACAAATGAGCATGGGTCCAGAATAGGGGAACCCTTCTATACTCGAAGACTCTGACACAACAGATCTTGGGCTTTTGATCTCAATGCTACAACCATGTAATGGGAGCAAGGAGAAGACTCA